>NC_133666.1:554807300-554907837 GCF_037893015.1 Macrotis lagotis | reverse complement strand
TGATCCTGGTAAGTCATTTAGCTTCATTTGCCTCAATTTCTTATCTTAAAATGATCTTGAGAGGGAAATGGCAAACCATTTTAATATCTTTACCATATGGTATAACTTAAAGTTAGATACATTTTAATTTGTCTAATTGATAGTGATTAAGAGCATTTTATATGACTTATTAATAGCTTAGGTTTCTTTATTTGAAAACTGCCTTTTCATATCCTCTATTTATTACCTAGGATTGCCTTTTGTAAGTTTGACTTGATTTTCTTTATACCTTAGAAATGAGATTTTAATCATAGAAATGTTCTCATTTTATATGCATTGGTTTTGTTAATATAAGACATTTTTAAATTTATGTAGGCAAAATTATATTCAAAATTCAAAATAAAATAAAAATTTTATCTCTTGTGAAATATCTCTTATTTGCTCATCAATTCTTACCCTGGTCATAAATCAGTAGGCAATTTCTTCCATGCATCACTAATTTGCTTATTATGTCATTCTTTATTTCTAAATCATCTACTGATTTTGAGCTAATCTCGTTATATGGTACGAGATGTTGGTCTTTGCTCTGTTTCTGCAAGACTGCTTACCAGTTTTCCCAGCAGTTCTTATCAGATAATGAGTTTTTGTCCCAATAACTGAGATCTTTGGGGTTATCAAACACTAGGTTACTGTGCTTATTTCATTCTATATATTGTATATCTAATCTGTTCCATTCAACAGCTTCATTTCTTATCCAGTACCCAAATGTTTTGATGATTGCAGTTTTGTAGTATAGTTTGAGATATTGTACCTCCAAAGCCCATTCCCTCCCATTTTTTTCAATGATTCCCTTAATATTCTTTTTTTTAGGGGTTTTTTTTTTTGTTTTTTGGTGGGGTTTATTTTTTGCAAGGCAAACGGGGTTAAGTGGCTTGCCCAAGGCCACACAGCCAGGTAATTAAGTGTCTGAGGCCAGATTTGGACTCAGATACTCCTGACTCCAGGGCTGGTGCTATCCACTGCACCACCTAGCTGCCCCTTATGCCACGTAGCCACCCCAACCCTTAATATTCTTGATTTTATGTTTCTCCAGATAACTTTTGTTGCTACTTTTCCTAGCTATATAAAGTAATTCTTAGGTATTTTGATTGTTTTTGTCTACCCATGAGAAATTAATATTTCCCTGTCTTTATTTGTGTATGTACTTTATAATTGAGTTCATATAGCTCTTACATGTGTTTAGCAGGTAGATACATGAGTATCTACTTTCTATAGTTATTTTAAATGGAATTTCTAATTCTATATTTTCCTGCTTTTTTTTTTTGGCTAGAAAATGATTTGTAGATTTGTTTTGCATTCTGCAACTTATCTGAAATTGTTAATTGTTTTGGTTAGTTTTTTTAGTTTGTCACGTTTTCTAGGAAAAACTGTCCTTTCCTTTGCAAACTGTGATAGTTTTATTTCTTTCTTATGGTATTCCTTTAATTTTTCAAGTACAAAATTGAATGAAAATGATGATAATAGACATCCTTGCCTCAACCCTGATCTTAGTAGAAATGCTTATAATTTATCCACATTACAGATCTTGCTTGCTCTTGGTTTTAGATAGATACTATTTATTATTTTAAGGAAAGTTATGTTAATTCCTAAGTTTTTAGAGTATTTTTTAAAAGTAGAAATGGGTGTTGTATTTTGTCAAAAACCTTATTTTATCTATTGAAATAATCAATTTTTAAAAAAAACTTTTTTGTGTGTGGTTATATGGGTGGATTATGTTTATATTTTTCCTAATTTTTAACTAACCCTATATTATTGTTTAAATCCAGTCTGGTTATAATTTATGATTTTGGTCACATTTTACTGGAATCTCCTTGCCAAGTCTATTATTGAAAAAATTTACTTCAATAATTTTCATTAGGGAAATTGGTCTACAGTTTTCTTTCTCTGTTTGACTCTCCCTGTTCCAGATAGCAAGATCATATTTGTATTATAGAAGAAATTTAGTGGAATTTTGCCTATTTTTAAAGTAGTTTATATATTCTTGGAAATAATTATTCTTTCACAAGTTTGGTAGAATTCATTTGTAAATGTTCTGGCCTTGCATTTTTTTTTCTTTTCGGAGTTCATTTATGGCCTGTTCAATTCATTTTTCTAAGGTAGGGTTTTTTTAAGTATTCTATTTCCTGTCTGTTGATTTAAATAATTTATATTTTTGTAAATATTCATCAAAATTAATTTTAATTGTCATTTTTTAGCATGTAGTTGAGCAAAATAGTTCCTAACAGTTGCTTTCATTTCTTCTTCATTGTTCCTAATTTATCTTTTCCATTTTTAAATATTAGTCATTTGTTCTTCTTTTAAAAAATATCAAATTAGTCAATGGCTTACCTATTTAAAAAAAAAACCAATTCTTACTTTTGTTTATTAGTTCAGTGAGGTTTTTTTGCTTTGCTTTCAATATTATTCATGTCTTCTTTGATTTTTAGGATTTCTGTTTTGGTATTTGATTCAGGGGTTGAATTTGTTGGTTTTCTGATTTGTTTGTTTTTTTGTTACATACCCAGTTTGTTGATCTGCTGTTTTTTTTTTAATCCATGTAAGTATTTACTACTTTGACTACATCCCATAAATTTTTGTGTTTTCTCATTGTTCTCATTATCTTTAATTAAATTGCTGATTATTTTTATGATTTGTTCTAGGACTCATTCATTCTTTTTTTTAATTAAATATTTTATTTTTTTATTTTTCCAACTACATGAAATGGTAGTTTTCAACAGTCAATTTTTTGCAAGGTTTTGAGTTTGATATTTTTTTCTCTCCCTCCTTTCTTTCCTCCCTCCTCTTGGCAACAAAACAATCCCACAGAGACTATACATGTATAAACATGCTAAATATAGATCTGTGTTAGGTATGTTGTGAGAGAAGAATCAAATCAAAATAGAGATAAAAACAATAGAGAGGAAAAAAATCATCATATTTAAGACAACTTTTTAAAACTGAAGATAGTGAATTTTGGCATGCATTTAAACTTCACAGATCCTTCTCTTGATAGGGATGGTGTTTTCCATTACATTGTCTTTTATTATTGTTCTGCTAAAATGAACAAGTCTATCATGGTTGATCATCACCCAGTGTTGCTATTAGTGTGTACAATGTTCTGGTTCTGCTCACTCAGCATTAGTTCTTGCAAGACCCATCCATTCTTTAGGGTTGTTTTTATTTTTGCAATTAATTTGTTCCAGAGTCTCTTTATTGAAGATAATTTATATTGTATTATGATCAGGGAAAATGTATATAGTAGTTCTGCTTTTTCTGCATTTGTTTGTGAATTTTTAAATTGCCTTATTTGTGGTTTATTTTTGTGAAGGGTCCTATAAATGGATTCCATAGCTGAGAATGGGTATGCCCCTTTCTATTCTCATATAGTGTTCTCCAGATGTCTATCATTTGTAACTTTTTCAAAATTGTATTCATCTCCTTAATTTCTTTGCTTATTTTGTGGTTAGATTTACCTAGATCAGGGAAGAGTAAATTGAAGGTCGCCCCACTAACATAATTTTTACCTTTTCTTCTAACTCATTTAAATTTTTCTTTAAGAATTTAGATACTTTACTATCTATCTATCTATCTATCTACTATCTATCTATCTATCTGTCTATCTATCTATCTATCTATCATCTATCTATTCAGTCATCCATTCATTTATTCATTTCTTTGTTTGTTTATCTATCTATTTATTAGTTTTTACGAGGCAATGGGGTTAAGTGGCTTGCCTAAGGTCACCCAGCTAGGTAATTATTAAGTGTCTGAGACCGGATTTGAACTGAAGTACTCCTGACTACAGGGCTGGTACCCTATTCACTGTGCTACCTAGCCGCCCCTACTTTACCATTTATTTAATATATGTTCAGTATTTATGTTAATTCACTTTTATGGTACCTTTGAGTAAAATGTAGCTACTCCATTTCTTTCTTTTAATGAATCTAGTTTTGCCTTTATACATTTTCCTGAGATCATACTTTTTGTACTACTGCTGAAGCATAATAGATTCTTCTCCAGCCCCTTATTTTGACAGGCATTTTGTTTCAATTGCATTTTTGTTTGTTTTTTTATTGTGTTTCTTGTAACAATATTATGTTGAATTCTGGTTTTTTTTCTGTTCTGCTATCCTCTTTCATTACAAGGGTGAGTTCATTCCATTTACATTAACAGTTATAGTTTCTGTGTATTTCCTCTATCCTATTCTCTTTTCATTCTCCTTTCCTCTCCCCCAGTCCCTTTTTTAAGAATCTCTTTTGTTCCTGACCATTCTCTCCTTGATCTATCCTCTCTTTCCTCTCCCTACCCTAAATTATTTTTCCTACTTCTCTCTTGGGTAAAAATTTTGAATTTTTATACCAAACTGTATGCATGTGTGAATTCTTCCTGCCTTTAATCTGTTCATATGAGTGTGAGATTCAAATGTTACCTGCTATCTGTCACTGCCCCCATCTGTTTTATAAACTCTCCTTTCTGTGCCACATTTGTGAGATTATTTCCCCTATTCTTCTCCCTTCCCTACTCTCCCATTGCATTCTTACACAAATACACAAACACACACACACACACACACACAACCACAAAGCCTTCCATTCTTCTTCTGAGATCATTCAAACTTAATAGAATAATGCCCAGACTTTCTAACTAGACTTCTCTAAGAACCCTGGTGATATTAAAGTTCTGAAATGTTACATTTATTATCTGTACATATAATATATATATATATATGTATATATATATATATATATATATATATATGAATCTTTTTTTAAACTCCTCTTATGATTTCTCACTCTTGTTTGCTTTTTTATACATCTCTTGAGATGCCAGATGTCTTGAAAGTCATATTCTCTTCTGAGGTCTGGTCTTTTCATCAATAATCCTTGTAAGAAGAGGCAGCTAGGTGGCACAGTAGATAGAGCACTGGCCCTGGAGTCAGGAGTACCTGAGTTCAAATCCATCCTCAGAAACTTAATAATTACCTAGCCGTGTGGCCTTGGGCAAGCCACTTAACCCCATTATCTTGCCAAAAAAAAAAACACCTAAAAAAAAGAATTCTTGTAAGTCCTCTTTCATTAAAGATCCATTACTCCCCCCACCAACAGAATTGTTTTCAGTGTTGCTGGGTTAGGTTATTTTAAGTTGTGATTCTAGGTCCTTTTATTTGTAGAATATCATATATCAAGCTCTCCATTTCTTTATAGTAGTAGCTACTAAGTCTTATGTGATTCTCTCTGTGGCCCCCATAGTACTTGAATTCTTTCTTTCTGATGTATTTTTTTACTTGACCATGGAGCTCTGGATTTTGGCTATTATATTTCTTGGAATTTTTATTTGGGGTTTGATTTCAGGAAGTGACCAATGGATTTTTTTTAGTTTCTAATTTGGCCTCTGCTTCTAAGATGTCTAGGCAGTTTTCTTTTATGATTATTTGAAATATGATGTCTAGTATCTCTTTTTTGGTCATGGTTTCAAGTAATCCAATCATTCTTTAATTTTTCTCTCCTTGATCTCTTTTCTAGGTCAGTTGTTTTTTCTCATGAGATTTTCCTAGTTCATATTTTCTTCTGCTTTTTTCTGTCTTTAGACTTTTAAAAAATATTTCTTAATATCTCATAAAGTAATTAACTTCTCTTTGGCCTGTTCTCATTTGCAAGGAGTTATTTTCATCAGTAAAGTTTTATGCTTCTTTTCCCAAGCAATTGGCTTTCCATTTTTTCTTTTACCACCACTTCCATTTGGTTATTTAAATAATTTTTTTGACCTTTTAAAAAAGCTCTTTGAATCTCCTAGGAATTTTTATTGGGATTTTGTCCAATCTACCTTTTTTCCTTTGAAACTTTGCTTGTAGATCTTTTTAAGTTTTTTTTATTCTGAATTTGTGTCTTGTTCTTCCTTATCATCATGGTAACTCATTATAAGTTTTTTGTTAATTACTCATTCTTCTAGCCTCTCCTTGATTATGGATTTTATGCAAGTAATATGGGGATGATGGGGGTGATGACTGTCTTAATTTCGGTCATTTTATATTCTAATGTTTTATAGTCTGAGGACCTGAGAGTTTTCAGTTCTCCCAAAATGGTGGGATGTGGGATTTGGGAGAGGTCTGTTCACTGCTCTCCTCATCTGAACTCTGCAGATTCCTTACTCAGACTTGTCTGTTAGCTCCTGTGAGATTAAGTAAACTGCTACTGGACTCGGGCTCTGTTAACCCTGATCTGAGACTTTCACCGTTGTTATTCCTGAACAGACTTATGCACGGGGCTAAAGGTTAGAACTGAATTGCTGCTCTGCTCCTGTAACTGAGCCGCACAGCTATTTCTAGAATTTAATTAGAACTCTACTCAGAATCATTATTCTCTGACCTTTTGACTCAGAATAAGTCCTGGGAGACAGAACTATTAGATTGCATTCATTTTTAACCTTATTGCTAGTTTAGGGACCTCTTGGAAGATCTTTATACCCAATGGCTCCCTGCTCTGGAACTTCTATTTAGCTACTTTTACATTCCCCCCAATTCTCCCTCCACTTGCTACTGCTACCACCACACACACACACACACACTCCTGGTCAGCTTCTGCAGACTCCTTTGTCTATGCCCTTAAATTGCCTTGGATTGGAAAAATTACTTATTGTGACTTATTCTTGGCTTTCTCAGTCAGAATTTCATCTGGTACATTTTCTAGGTTGTTGTAAAGTTATGTTGAATGAACCAGGTAAAAATTATTCTTCTTGTTCTTATCTTCCTCTGAAATCTTTTCAAAATCCTTGAATTCCAAGTTAACAACCTTTACATTAATAGGTTCTGCTAATCTTTTGCAATTCCACACTTTTTAAGTATGTTTCTTTCCTTTTCCTTTAAGATTTTCTTAAAGAATTAATTATTATTCATAAATTTCTTTTACTTATATAATAGTATTCACACTTTCTGCCTCAGACTTTTTCACTTATATAATATCTATTCATTTCTATCTTCAATTAGAAGTAATATAAATTTATATATATACATATAACAATATATAGTATATATTTTGCATATCTCTATACATTATCAATCCTAGATATTTAGTTATGCTATCTTTTGAGTTTTCTTTTCCTTTTTGCCTGAACTTCATATAATCACTTTTCCTCTGATTCTCCTCCCCACCACCATATCATAGAGTTTACTAAGTCTTATTTTTAAATCTCTCCAACATGATTCAAGTTTAATTTCTCTTTCCATCTTATTATAATCTCTTTTGTACTCTGTTCTGCTTTCTTAGGCGTCTGGTTTGGTTGTCATCACATTGCCTTTTTTATGCAATTCCCTTTTTTTACTGCTCCTCTGCAGTAGTTCCCTCCACCCATCTCCCCCATATCAAGATGTTGCAATCCTTAGATTCCATCTTTTAGATTATTAATTGGAAAATTGGAGGACCTTTTCATGAAAATTTGCTTGTGGAAAGCACCATCTGTAATTTATTCCCTTTCGGCATCGTTCCTTAGTCATGTCTTTGAGCTCTTAGAGGGAGATGAGAGGTCATTAAAAATCATCATTTTTTCCTTCTTTGAAGGAAAAAAAGTTGGATTGTTTATATATTCTTGTTATTTTTCTTTTAATGCCTTATATGCTCTAGTAATACTGTAACCTTATTAGGGGCCATTAAGTTTAGATATATGTAGCCTTTTTCATCTCTTTTTTTTAAGGTACATATTTTGTCATCTCTGAGAAAATGTCTTATACCTGAATATTTTAATCCATCTGGGTACTCACACATTCCATTTTGATGAGCTTTTTGTGCATAATTTTAACTAGAATTGCTGTTTACAAGCTCCATCTAAAGCAGAGTTTTTAACTCAGAGTCTATGAGCTTGGTTTTTTAAAAATTTTTGATAATTATTTCAATAGAATTGGTTTTCTTTGTAACTTTGCATTTTATTTTATGAATTTAAAGACTTCATTTTGCAGTCTTCACAGATTGTCTTAATTTATGTGTCCCAAAGCAAAGTTTATACTTCTCTAATTTCTAAAATAAATGAACAAATTTCTTTTCCCTAAAACACTTTATTGCAATTGAATTTTTTTTTGCTTAACCGGGATATATTTAAACCTACCATTTTAAAGTGATCAAATGAAATTCATAAATTCACATTTCAGAATTTAATTTCTACATTATTCCAAATGTAAATCAAATCAAGAGAACTTTCCCCTTTTGAATAGTGCACACTTTCTTTGAACAGTTATTTTTATCAATCAGATTACAGAAAAGTTGAGATTTAGGCAAACTGCTAGGATGTATAAATTTATAATAAACTTTGTATTAAAAGTTGGTGTATGAGTACATAGCTCCTTCCAATTAAGTGTTGTAATTGTATCCCATATCCTTCTTTTTTTTTCTTCTTGACTATATTGTTCTGGAAGGAAAGGATAATAATTTTAGCTTTTGATAGAAGAGAGAAAGCACTGGTTCAAGGGCAAGAACAATGCTGTTTAGAACTCTCTGAAGTCTAAGCATTAAAATTTATATCTCATAATCTCCTTTAAATACATAATTTAAAAAATTATCAAGTGTTTATTTTTTCTCCTTCCCACTTTCACACATACACATATCCTGAAGGAAAAAAAAAGAAATTTTTTTTGTAACAAATGAATATTATCAAGCAAAACAAACTCCCACATTGATCATGTGCAGAAATATGTCTCGGTTTTAATATTTAATCCATTACTTTTTCAGGAGGGTAGGTAGTGAATATGTTTCATCATTTATCCTCTGTCATCGTGGTTTTCATTATATTTATCTTAATTCTTGAATTATCACTACCTTGCCATTCTCTTCCCTCTAACCAGGAAAATTTATCCTACATACAGTTACCAAATCACATTACCTTTGCTCCATATCTAGCTTATGTGCAGATTAAGCTTTTACAAATAAGTTGGTGATGGAATTTAATCATAATCTTTTCTTGTAGCTTGTAATTAAATGAAAATTTAATGTTAACATCTCACAATTTATCATGTTTTGACAATTCTTGTTCCTTATTAAAATATGTACTTTAAATCATACAATTTAGAATATTAATTTTAATTTTCCCACTTCCAACCCTGGCCAGATGGTGACAGCAAAACATCACACAATTTGTGTTACGAGGCAATCATAAAAAGATACATACTCATGATGATTAAAATAAATATATCAAAACAAAATATGTAAAACTGTTCCATTAACATAACTAACAGCTGAGATGTAACATAACTGATCAACACGTGTGCTGCAACATTTGTTATTATTCTTGGTTTTGCCTTTTAAGTCTATACCAAATTTATTCTTGTTTTCATTGGAACACAGTTGAGTATCAAACTGTATCTAATGAAATGAACCCCTTCTTATGTAAAAGATGCTTTTTCTAGTTCTGTATTTACCTTTGGCTCAATGGAAGTCCTGGATTTATGACAGTACTTTTAATGCAATGACAATCAAAACTTAATGGCAGGGAATTATTGGCAAATGAGCAATTTATTACATAAATAAATTAAAAATACTACTAATAAATTTATTAAAATAATCTAATGGCACATATTATCCTTTACTCTTAGGACAGATGGAAATCCAAAAGAGAAACTATTGAAGAAACTATTTCCTTTATTTTTTTCCCTTTTGTCAAAAGGAATAATAAATTTAATATTCCATCTTCCTTCTTTGATTTGTTTGTGTAGGCTTTCTGTTGAAATAAGAAAACACTGGTGCATTATAGAGTATATAATGGAATTTTTAATTAGAGAAAAACTAATCTTCGAATGATTGTGTTTCATTTGAAAGAAGATGAATATAGCTATATTGAAGAATGTATGTTTTTTCACTGTAAACATATATATGCTGTAAAATGAATTTTAAAAAACAAGATAGCATTATAAAATATCAAGTGAAAGATAGTACTCAGGAACTGGGGAAAATTTAAACTGTGATGGGAAATGTAATAAGTTTTTATTCCAAATGTCATAGAGCTAGTCCATCATTTGTAGAATGTCTTAGAGATTTTCTTGAAAGGTAGTATTTGAAAAATTTGCTATTTTGGACTTATTTCTATAATCCCAAACATGTTAATATGAGGGGTAAAATATTTTTAAATGAATAGCTTTATCTATCAAAAATTGAGTTGAAAGAGTAATAACAATGAGACAGTTGGAAAGAAGATGTTTGAGATTGTGAAAAAGTGGTGGTGGGTTATGGTTTCAAAGATCTCAATTCCCCAAAAAGTACCCTGCTGTAAAAATGCAAAGGAAGACAGAATTACAAAGGAAATAAAAGAGAATCATCTATAAACTCTTCTTTCCAGTATAGAACTGTACAAAAAAATCATTAGAATCATAGTAGCAGCATAGTATTTGATAAACTGAAGGACTCCAGCTACTGGAATAAGAATTCAATTACTTGACAAAAACTACAGGTTAAGACCAATACTCATACCATATACTAAATAATATGTACCAAAACATGATCTAGAAATAAAGGGTGACAAAATAAAGAAGCAAGGAAGACCTTACCTTTTCAATCTATGGATAGAAAAGAGTTCAGGACCATACACAAGCTAGAGAGAATCAAAGAAGAGATAAAATCAACAATTTTGCTTATAGAAAATTAAAAAAACTTTTTTGTATAAAGAAAGCCAATGTACTTAAAATTTAAAAGAGAAAAAGTTATTGTTACTGCTTCGCTGTAACTTTTCTCAGTTAAGGGGCTCATGGCCAAGACAAGTAAGGAACTCATCCAAATTTATATGAACAAGAGTCATTCCCAGTAGATAAATTGTCAAAAGATATGAACAGAGGCAGTTTTAAAAGGAAGCAATCTGAGCTTTTGAGAAACACATGAAAAAAATGCTTCAAATTACAAATAATCAGAATGCTAATTAAAACAATCCTGAACTTCTACCTAGTGCCAAATGATGGAGAAATATGACCAGAAAAGAGTAATGACAGATGTTGGAGGGGCTTCAGTAAAATGGACACATTAGTGCACTGTTGGAGTTGCAAATTGGACCATCTACTCTGGAAAGCAATTTGGAACTATTCTCCAGAGTCCCTGAACTGTGCATACCCTTTGACCCAGTAATACTACTACTAGACCTATATCTCTAAAGAGATAGGGTAAGAGAAAAAGGACTCATAAGTAGGAAATTATTTGTAGTAACAAAGAACTGGAGGCATGCCCATTATTGGAGAATGGATGAATATATATTATGGTTGTGCACTAAGATATGAAGAAAGGGATTGACTCAGAAAGCCCTGAAAAACTCCTGTCTAATGCCTGTTGCCTACAAATATGCTCATGTCTTCCAATCTTCAAAAAAACCTTTCCTTAATTCTTCCTTGCTATCACTTCATATCTCTCCTCCCTTTCATGGCTAACCTGGTTCTGATGTGTTTTAAGAATCTTAAATGAAGAAAGGATGAAGGGGGGGAAGAGAAATAGTCTGGGATGGTGGAGGGAGAGGAAGGATGGGAAAAATTACCTCACCTAATTGTTGTGTGCAAATAGAAGTCTACACCAGGGGCAGCTAGGTGGCGTAGTAGATAAAGCACCGGCCTTGGAGTCAGGAGTACCTGGGTTCAAATCCGGTCTCAGACACTTAATAATTACCTAGCTGTATGGCCTTGGGCAAGCCACTTAACCCCATTTGCCTTGCAAAAACCAAAAAAAAAAAAAAAGAAATCTACACCAAAAGGAGTCACAGAGAGTGAATGAAAATTGAATTTCATTCTCCTCTGAATCAATTAAAAGAGTAAGAATGTACACATACACACAAGGCAAGAGTAAGAATGTACACAAATACACACACAGATATTCAGAAATATATTTCACTCTATAGAAAAGGAAGGGAAGAGAAAATAAGAGAATAGATTAATGAAACTAGTTTTTTTTTCTTTTTTAAAAATTTTATTTATTTTCATCCATTTCTACATGCATATTTCCAAGTTACAAAATTTCCCTCCACTCTCCCTTCCCATGCCCCCTCCCCTCAGTTGGGAACAGTCAGGTTAGCATTTTACATAGTTTGTTAAACCTATTTACAAATTAGTAATTTTTGGCATGAGGAATTAGGATTAAGGGAAAGAGATACATAAGAGATAATTTTTATAAAGTGTTCATCAGATTCAATAGGGTTGGCTTTTTTTCCTGTGTGTTTTGTTTTGTTTTGTTTTCCTCTGGATGGGGATAATATAGTCCATAATCTGTCAAAAACAGTTGTTTTAGTTCTCTGGACTGCTGAGAGGGGTTGCTTCCATCAAGGTTGTTTATCTTATAATGTTGATGTGTAAGTTGTTCTCTTGGCTCTACTACCTTCACTTGCTCAACATCAGATCCTGCTTCTTGAGAGTCCAACCATTTATTGTTTCTTATAGAACAATAATATTCCATAGCATTCATGTACCATAACTTGTTTATCCATTCTCCCATTGATGGGCATCCCCTCAATTTCCAGCTCTTTGCCACTACAAAAAGAGGTGCTATGAATATTTTGAAAAATGTAGGACTTTTCCCATTTTTTTTGCAAGGCAAATGGGGTTAAGTGGCTTGCCCAAGGCCACACAGCTAGGTAATTATTAAGTGTCTGAGTCCAGATTTGACTCAGGTACTCCTGACTCCAGGACCAATGCTCTATCCACTGCACCACCTAACCACCCCCTCTTTTTCCATTTTTTACAATTTCTTCTGGATATAGTCCTAGAATTGGAATTGCTGAGTCAAAGGGTATGAATAGTTTTATTGCTCTTTGGGCATAGTTCCATATTGTTCTCCAGAAAGGTTGGATCCATTCACAATTCTACCAGCAATGCCTCAATGTCCCAATCCTCCCACAGCTTCTCCAATATTGATCATCTTCCCTTTTTCTAATATCTAAAAGATGTGAGATGAAAACTCATTGTTGTTTTAATTTGCATTTCTCTAATCAATAGTGATTTGGAACTTTTTTTCACATGCTTACATATAGTTATTGTTTGTTCATATCCTTTGACAGTTTATCAATTGGGGAATGACTTGTGACCTTATAAATTTGATGCTATTCTCTATATATTTTAGAAATGAGACCTTTATCAGAACTCCTGGTTGTGAATATTGTTTCCCAGCTTTCCACTTTTCTTCTAATTTTGGCAGCATTGATTTTATTAGTGCAAAACTTTTTTAATTTAATATAGTCAAACTCATTCATTTTGCAGTTTATAATGTGCTCTAATTCTTGTTTGATGATAAATTTATCTCTTTTCCATAGATCAGATAGATAGTTTTTTTTTGGTCTATTAATTTATCTATGATATCACTCTTTATGTCTAAATCCTGTACCCATTTTGACCTTATTCTGGTACAGGTTGTGAGAAGTGAATCTATGCCTAGTTTTTGCCATACTATTTTCCAACAATTTTTGTCAAATGGTGAATTCTTATACCAGAGGCTGATGTCTTTGGGTTTGTTGCTGTAGTTGTTTACTGCATTTTCTTTTTAAACCTATCGTAATCCACTAATCCATTACTCTATTCCTTAATAAGTACCAGGTAGTTTTGGTGACTGCCACTCTGTAGTCTAGTTTTAGATCTGGTAGAGCTAAGCCAACCTCCTTTACATTTTTTTCATCAGTTCCCTTATTATTCTTGCCTTTTTGTACTCCAGATGAATTTTGTGCTATTTTTTCTAGCTCAGAAAGTATTTATTTGGTAGTTTGATTGGTATGGCACTGAATAAGTAATTTGAGTAGAATTGTCATTTTTATTATTTTAGCTCAACCTAACCATGGGCATTTGGCATTTTCCCAGTCGTTTAGAACTGACATTTTTTGTGTGAGGAGAGCTATATAATTGTGTTCATACAATTTCTGGGTTTGTCTTGGGAGGTAGGTTCCCAAGTAGTTAATGTTATCTGCAGTTATTTTAAATGGAAGTTCTCTGTCTCTTGTTCTTGAGCTTTGTTGTTCATAAATAGAAAGGCTGATGATTTATGTGGGTTTATTTTATATCCTGCTACTTTGTTGAATTTGTTAATTGTTCCAAGGAGTTTATAAGATGATTTTCTTGGGTTCTCTAGCTATACCATCATATCATATGCAAAGAGTGAAAGTTTTGCTTCCTCCTTGCCTATTCTGATTCCTTCAATTTCTTTTTCTTTTCTAATTGCTACTGCTAGCATTTCTAATACTATATTGAACAGTAAGTTTGATAATGGGCATCCTTGTTTCACCCTGTATATATTGGAAATGCTCTGAGTTTATTTCCCTTAAATATAATATTTGTTTATGGTTTTAGATAGATACTATTATTATTTTAAGGAAAACTCCATTTATTACTATACTTTCTAGTATTTTTAATAGGAATGGATGTTGTATTTTATCAAAGGCTTTTTCAGCATCTGTTGAGATGATAATCATATTATTTCTGTTGGTTTTACTGTTGATATGTTTAATTATGTTGAGTGTTTTCCTAATGTTGAACCAACCCTGCCTGGCTAGTATAAACCCAACCTGATCATGGTGTATTATACTGGTAATAACTTGCTGTAGTCTCATTGCTAGTATTTTATTTAAAATTTTTGCATCAATATTCATTAGGGAGATTTGTCTATAGTTTTCTTTGTCTGTTTTGGTTCTTCCTGGTTTAGGTATCAGCACCATTTTGGTGTCATAAAAAGAGTTTGGTAGCACTCCTTCCTCTTCTATTTTTTTAAATAGTTTATGTAGAATAGGAATTACTTGTTCCTTAAATGTTTGGTAATATTCTCCTGTAAATCCATTTGGGCCTGGAGACTTTTTTCTTAAGGAGTTTATTGGTTTCTTTAATTTCTTTTTCTAAAATGGGGTTATTTAAGTAATTTATTTCCTCTTCTATTAATCTGGGCAGTTTGTATTTTTGTGAATATTCATCCATTTCTCTCAAGTTGTCTAATTTATTGACATACAGTTCTGCAAAGTAGCTCCTAATTATCTCTTTAATTTCCTCCTTATAGGTGGTTAGTTCACCCTTTTCATTTTTGATACTGGTTATTTGGTTATCTTGTCTCTTTTTTCAATGAGTTTAGATAGAGGTTTGTCTATTTTATTGACTTTTTCATGAAACCAACTCTTAGATTTATTTATGAGATCAATAATTTTTTGTTTTCTATTTTATTAATCTCTTCCTTGATTTTCATAATTTTTAGTTTGGTATTTAATTGGGGATGTTTAATTTGTACTTTTTCTAGCTTTTTTAGTTGCATACTCAATTCATTGAACTCCTCTTTCTCTATTTTATTCATATTAGCAGTTGGAGATGAAAAGTTTCCCCTCAAAACTGCCTTCCCTGCATAATAATGATGTCTCATTATCATTTTATTGGATATAATTATTGATTATTTCTATTATTTACTATTTGATCCACCCATTATTTAAGATAGTTATTTAATTTCCAATTAGTTCTTGGTTTATCTTTCCCTGACCTTCTATTACATGTAATTTTTATTGCATCATGATCTGAGAAGTGTGTATTTATTATTTCTGCCTTTCTGCATTTGATTTTAAGGTTTTTTGCCCTAGTACATGTCAATTTTGGAGAAGGCGCCATGTACTGCCGAGACTCTAGAGAAAACTTAATGGGGACAAGAAAAGATTATACCTTTTTCTCTGCAGAGTCTAAGTTTTTCTAGGATGTCATTCACCTTCTTAACTTCCTTCTTGTTTATTTTATTGCTAGTTCTGAGAGAGGGAGATTGAGATTTCCCATTATTAAAGTTTTGATATCTATTTCTCTTTGTAATTCACTCAACTTTTCCTCTAGGAATCTGGATGCTATACCACTAGGTGCATACATGTTTAGTAATGATATAGCTTCATTTCCAATGATACCTTTTAAGAAGATGTAGTTTTCGGGGTAGAGCCAAGATGGCGACAAGAGCAGATCATGTCTTAGGCACTCTCATAAATCTTCGAAACTAAGGACTTTAACTAAATTTTCGAGAGACAGAACCCACAGAGGGACCCAGTGAGGCAGTTTTCCTACTCAAGGTAACCTGGAAAAGAGCAGAAAGGCTCTGCTCCCCGGGGTTGGAGGGGCAGCCCACCAGAGGGGTGGCCCGCCAGAGTGAAAGAACTTCAACCTCCCGGAGGCAGCCCCAGGGCACTGGGAGCTGTGGCTCACAGCAGCCGGGGAGTTTCCTGAGCTATGCCCCAGGGAGCATGGGGCACAAATTAGGGGAACAGCTGGGGGACCTCTGCCAGAGCAAGCACATGAAGTCCAGCCCTCAGGGCACATAGCGAGTGACCACTGCATTCCAGATCCAGGAAACATAAGCAGGCAGAGCCAGTAAGCAGGAGCCCCCAGGGCATGAGCCCATTGAGCTGAGGGAGGGAAGTGAAGAGAGAGAGAGAGAGAGAGAGAGAGAGAGAGAGAGAGAGAGAGAGAGACTGCTGAGCTCTGTCCTGTGTCCTCTGTCCCTGGAACAGGAACGGGGCTCTGAACACATTCAAATCCTGATCACAGTCTAGGGCCCCCCATAGAAGAGCAGGGCCCCCTCCACCTCAGCCCTGTAGCAGAGGGGGGATGCATATGGTCATTCACAGACCAAGAGGGAGGACAGAGCCTCACACATTGAGACCCTTGTGGGAGTGTCCCAAAAGCTCAGGAAGCACCCCAAAAACAGGCTTAGGCTGGGAAAATGAGCAAGCAGAGAAAAAAGAGGAACACCATTGAGAAATACATTATCTATGATCCCAAGAAGGATCAATATACTCAGTGTGAAGATGAGGAAACCACAAACTCCTGCATCTAAAGACTCCAAGAAAAACAGAAATTGGGCCCAGGCTATGACAGAGCTCAAAAAAGACTTTGAAAATCAAATGAGGGAGTTAGAAGAAAAACTGGGAAAAGAAATGAGAGAGATGCAGGAAAAATGTGAAAATGAAGTCAGCAGCCTAGTCAAGGAAATCCAAAAAAATGCTGAAGAAAATAGCATGCTAAAAACCAGCTTAGGTCAAATGGATAAAACAGTTCAAAAAGTTATTGAGGAGAAGAATGCTTTAAAAAGCAAAATTGGCCAGATGGAAAAAGAGATAAGAAAACTCTGAGGAAAACAAATCCTTCAGACAAAGAATAGAACTCAAGGAGATTGATGAATTTACGAGAAATCAGAACTCATTACTTTAAAACCAAAAAAAAAAATGAAAAATTAGAAGAAAATGTGAAACATCTCATTGAAAAAACAACTGATATGGAAAACAGACTTAGGAAAGATAATTTAAAAATTATTGGAATACCTGAAAGTCATGATCAGGAAAAGAGCCTTGACATCATTTTCAAAGAATTACTACAGGAAAATTGCCCTGATATCCTAGAAGCAGAGGGCAAAATAGAAATGGAGAGAATCCCCCGATCCCCCCGAGAAAGAGATCCCAAAAAACCAACCCCCAGGAATATTATAGCCAAGTTCTAGAACTCCCAAGTCAAAGAGAAAATATTACAAGCAGCCAGAAGGACACAGTTCAGATATCATGGAGCTGCAGTCAGGATCACACAGGACTTAGCAACAACTACATTAAAAGCTCATAGGGCTTGGAATATAATATACTGGAAGGCAAAAGAGCTTGGAATGCAACCGAGAATCAACTACCCAGAAAAAATGAATGTCCTCTTCCAGGGAAAAAGATGGACTTTCAGTGAACCAGGGGAATTTCAAATGTTTCAGTTGGAATGGCCAGAGCTGAACAGAAGGTTTGATCTTCAGATACAGGACTCAGGTGAAGCATAGAGATTGGAGGAGAGGGGGGAAATATGAGGGACTTAATGAGGATGAACTGCATGTATTCCTGCATAGAAAAATGACACTGATAATGCTCATATGAACCTTCTCAGTTAATAGAGCAGGTAGAAGGAGTTTTTATAGTTGAAGCACAGGAGAAAGCTGAATTTGAAGATAAAATATGGTGTAAAAATGGAGTCAGTAGAAAAAAGGGAAATGTAATGGGAGAAAGAAAAAGGAGAGGGGGAATAGGCCAAGATAGTTCATATAATAAGATTTTTCTTTATTACAATGAGCTATTGCAATGATATGGAAGGGGAGAAGACAAGGGGGAATGAGGGAATCTTCGCTGTCATCAGAAGTGGCTAGGAGAGGAAACAGCATATATACTCAGTGGAGTATAGGCATCTGGAGTAAGAAGGGGAGGGGGACAGGGAGAAGGAATGGGAATGTGAATGAAGGAGGAGAGGATGGACCATGGTGGGAGAGTGGTCAGATCTAACACATTTTCTTTTTTACTTCTTGCAAGGGGCTGGGATTGGATGGCCTGTCCAGGACCATGAGGCCAGGTGGATGCTGGGCCTAAGGGGTGGTAGGGGGGCTTGGGGCCTGTTTGTCCCAAGACCAGGGATCTGTCTGCTGCACCACTCAGGTACCCTACAGCAGAGTCAGAGTGAAAGGATAGAGAAAATAGAGTACATGGTAGTGGAGAAATACAAAAGGAGGGAGTTACGATCAGCAATGGCAACGATGGAAAAATATGGAAGTAACTTTTGCAATGGACTTATCCTAAAGAATGTGATCCACCCATGACAGAGTTGATGGTGTTGGAACAAAGACTGAAGCACATTTATTATTATTATTATTATTATTATTATTATTATTATTTGGGGGGGTGCAGGGCAAATGGGGCTGGGTGGCCTGCCTGGGGCCTCATAGCAGGGTGATCGTTGGGTGTCTGAGATTTGGACCCAGGTGCTCCTGGCTCAAGGGCCAATGCTCTGTCCACCACCCAGCCACCCCTACTATTATTACTATTTTATTTTATTTTGGGCCTTTTTTTCTTTTTTTTTTGGTTTTTGCAGGGCAGTAGGGTTGGGGTGGCTTTCATGTCACACGGCTGGGTGATTGTTGGGTGTATGGGGTTGGATATGAGCTCAGGTGCTCCTGGCTCCAGGGCTGGTTCTCCATCCATTGCACCACCTAACCATACCTACAATTATTACTATTATTTTTTAATTTTAATTTTTTCTCTCCCCTTTACTTTATCGCTCAAGCAAGTCTATATTTTTGGGGGTAGGGGGTATTTTGTTTACTCTTAAACAAGAATATTTTATTAATGTATAAAAAACAAAATGAGAATAAATATTAAATATTTAAAATTAAATTAAATTAAATATTTAAAAAATATTTTAAAAAGATATAATTTTCTTCCTTATACCTTTTAATGAGATTGATTTTTGCTTTTACTTTGTCTGAGATTAGAATCACTACCTCAGTCTTTTTTACTTCAGCTGAGACATAATATATTTTGCTCCAATCTTTTACCTTTACCTTGTGCATCTTTCTGCTTCATATGTTTCTTGTAAACAATATATTTTAGGACTCTGATTTTTAATCCATTCTTCTATCTTTTTCTGTTTTTATGGGACAGTTCATCCCATTCATATTTACAGTTAAGATTACTAATTCTGTATTTCCCTCTATGCTATCTTTCTCCATTTATATTTATCTCTTTCCTTTTCTCTTATTCCTCCTCACCAAAATTTTACTACTTTTCCCCTTTGACTTATTTTTCAAAATTTTAAATTTCAGTTTTTTTTCACTTATATCTTCGCTTCTCTTTTATTAGTCCCTTCTCTTATCTTCCCCTTTCCCAATCCCCACCCCTTCACTGTAGATTTAGTTAAATATTTAAATCCAAATTGGAATGTATCTTATTTCCTCACTGGGCTAAATCTATTGAATAGAATTTACACAGCATTTAGATTCTCTCTTCTTTTCCTCTGAGATTATAAATCTTTGTGCTTCTTCCCTTGGAGCTCTAATATGTTTGATAAGCTCCTATTGTTATCAAGATATTATCCACAGATTATTTACTTGATTGATAATCAGCATTGACTCATCTTGCATCAAATTATAATTATAATCATTTTTACCTTACCCCCCCCTTTTCAAGTATCTTTCAAGTACCCACAATCCTCTTCATAAGCCAAAATATCTTCCAAAATTCCTTTCTTCAAATATTTGTACCCCTCCCCCTGACCTGTTTTTTTTCCCCATGTTACCTCCCCACCCAGGGTACTTAACACTTTGTTAAAAGAACCAAGGCCCTTTGTCCCTCTCATTTTATTAGAGAATTAACAAATGAAACCCTCCCAATAAAATAGGAATTCTAAAAATCAACAAAGAAATTAACAAAATTGAAAACAAAAACATTAATCAAGGGGGCGGCTAGGCGGTGGCTAGGTGGCACCTAGGTGGAGCAGTGGATAAAGCACTGGCCCTGGAGTCAGGAGTACCTGGTTTCAAATCTGGTCTGAGACACTTGATAATTACCTAGCTGTGTGACCTTGGGCAAGCCACTTAACCCCATTGCCTTGCAAAAACCTAAGAAAAAAAACCAATTAAAAAAACATTAATCAAATGAAACTTGTAGCTTTGTTTTTTAAGTAAAAATGGGCTAACTTGATTTTTTGAATGAAAGTCAAATCATTCTGAAGAACAATTGCAACCTCTTCTCAAAGGACAATCAAACTGTGCATACCCCTTGATCCAACAATATCACTACTAGGTCTATATCCCAAAGATCATAAAAAAGGGAAAAGGTTGGGGTGGCTAGGTGGCGCAGTGGATAGAGCACCAGCCTTGGAGTCAGGAGTACCCGAGTTCAAATCCGGCCTCAGACACTTAATAATTACCTAGCTGTGTGGCCTTGGGCAAGCCACTTAACCCCATTGCCTTGAAAAATCTAAAAAAAAAAAAGGGAAAAGGATCTACATATACAAAAATATTTATAGCTACTCATTTGTAGGTCAAAAAAATGGAAATTGAAGAAATGTCCACCAATTGGGAAATGACTAAACAAGTTATGATATATGCATGTAATGGAATACTATTGTGTTATAAAAAAAGAACAGGCAGATTTCAGAAAAACTGGGAAAGTCTTATATAAACTGATGCTAAGTGAAGTGAGCAAAACCAGGAGAATTTTGTACACAGTAACAGCGTTGTGTAATGATGAACTATGATATACAGATTTAGTTCTCAGCAATATAATGATCCAAGACAATTTCAAAAGACTCATGATGGAAAATGCTATCCACATTCAGAGAAAGAACTATGGAACCTGAATAAAGATCAAAGAATACTAGTTTCACTTTTTGGGAGGTATGGCTTTCCCTTTTTGTTTAGTTTCTTCTTTCACAACATGGCTGATATGGAATTAATAATTACCTACCTGTGTGACCTTGTGCAAGTCATTTAACCCCATTGCCTTAAATTAAAAAAAAAAGAAAAAGAATGAAAAAATTCACAGACAATAAAGAAATAAACATTTTTGAGAAACTTTTAATTAATTTTATGCCAATAGAAATTTAGGAACTGATTTATCTATTATATGCCAACAAAATTAACAATTTAAATTAAATGGATGATTTACAAGAAAATTTAAATGCCCAGATTAACTGAGCATTTTATATTTTGATCATCTTAAGAGAAGAATGGAAAGGGAAGGGAAGAGAAACATATTGAGGCAGAGAGAAAGAATAAACTATTATCTCATAATTGATGTGTGCAGAGAATTCTTTACAAAAAAGAGGAAGGGTTGGGGAAAAGCTAGTAACATCTAAACTGGTCAAAGGAGGAACAAATATATACATATTGAAAAACACAGTTGGTTAAAGAAATACATTTCACTCAATAGGGAAATGGGAAATAATAAAAGAGAGTATAGATCAAGGGAGAGACTACTCTGAAGCAAAACAAATTTTTAAAAGGGAAAACAGGACAAAAAGTAAAGTAACAAAGTTAGCACAAAAAAAAATCCAAGAAATGAAAGACCTGAATAGAATTTTAGATGAAGTTAGATGTAATAAACCTTTGGAGATTATCGATTAGAATAGAAAAGAGTAGTCATGTTTCTTTGATATCTTCTGAAAAATTATAACTATTCAAGAGAAATACTAAGAACTAAAGGATGATCTGTGGAATGGTACTTTAAAAAATTTTTTCCTTTATCTTTAAAGATCTTTCTCCTACTCACTTGCAGAATTCATTTATTATTAGATTTGTTCAATTTAATCACTATGTATTTTGAAGTTTACATCCTAGGATTTTTTTTTAGGTTTTTGCAGGTCAGATTTGAACTCAGGTACTCCTGACTCCAGGGTTGGTGCTCTATCCAATGCACCACCTAGCTGCACCCATCTTAGGATTTTCTCTGGAGGGTACTATATGGATAATTTTGATTTGCACATTATTTTCCGTGTTCTTAAGTTCTGGGCATTTATTGCATTACTATATTCAGGTTTTTCATCTTAGTATTTTCTTCTGGAAGACATGACTTCTAACCTACTTCTATGCATTCTTTCTGCAATAAGTTCTGCTTATATAATGATGATAGTTTCTTTTAACATTATTGTTTTTTATTTCTCTTCTCCAGATTTTCCTTCACCTCAGTATTTACTTTCCCAGTCAGTTATATTTTTCCTTTTTTGGGAGAGACTTACCATTATAGATTCATTTGTTTCTATTTTGCCAATTATTTCTGCTATGTAAGCCATAAATTCTACTTTCATTATTCTTATTTTTCTTTTGGACTATTCTTCACTATCCTTCTCTAGGTTTTTGTTTTTTTGGGAATCCACAGAATCTTTCACATCATCAGGTGTTGATTTATTTTCCTCTATCTAATTATATCCAGTTAGAGATAATATGGCAGAGATTGCAGCAGCTACAGAATTGCTGAATGGAACTCAGAACACAGTCCTGACATGGGTCCCTTTGGTGGAAATGGGAGAGAACCTTATGGGGAATGAGTGATGAGTGAGCTTGTTAAAGAATAGATTTCAGAGCAGCTAGGTGGTGCAGTGGATAGAGTATTGCCCTGGAACCAGGAGGACCTGAGTTCAAATTTGGTCTCAGACACTTAATAATTACCTAGCTGTGTGGCCTTGGGCAAGTCACATAACTCCATTGCCTTGTCCAAAAAAAAAAAGAATAGATTTAAGCTTTTTCCGTCATTAATTCATTGAGTTGTTGCTTCAATAAATTCCTTGGTGTCTTAGCTTTTGGAGGCAGCTGCAACATCTGATTCCAGATACAGTGCACTACCCATTACGCAATCTAAGTGACTCTAGGTAACAATATCTCTTAGACTTTGGGTAGTATTTTGTCTTGCTCCTTGTTCAGCATTTTTCGTATAATTTCATATAATATTGTATAGCATAATAATTTGTATTATTCTCCTTCTAGAGTGTAACTCTTTTGAGTGTATGAACTAGGATTTAAATACATTTTGTATTTTCCTTCATTAAACTAGCACAATAATAGTCTTCTGTAAACAGAAGGCACCTGAGGTTTTTAATCAATGTACCTAACTTTTCTACAAAAAATTTGCTACAAAAACTTTTTTTAAAAAAATTTTTATTTAAAGCAATGAATTCATTTAAATAAATTTGCTATTTAATACAATCTTTATTAGATTTAGCATTTTGCCATTTAACATTAAAGGTTTACTAAGCTTTTAATTTAATTTCAGTTTTATCTATTTGATTGAAACTATTCTGTCATAAGAAAATCACTTTGTTCTACCACATGGGATTAAATCATATGAACCTTCAGAATATAAGGGAAAAAACCTCTCCATTTCCTTAGTGGGGTGGTGGTTCTGGATGACTTTCTCAGCTCAGAAAGACTTTCTCTTTTAGATCTTGTTTATAGTCCAATTGAAGTATCGTGGAATTACATGAGAGATAGAACTCAGTAATTGTTACTGGACTTTATTAGTTATTAGATTTCAGTATCACTAATCATAAAACCTCAATAAGTTACATTGTCTTTATTTCATAGGCCAAGAAACTAAGGTTTATAGTGAAGAAGTGCTATACCAACTTTGCATAGTGTTTTAAAGGATGGCTCAAGAACTTCATGTTTCTGACTTAAAACCCAGTTCTCTTGCAAGTAGATAAAACTTTCTCCCCCCACAAAGATAAATTGGTACCATGTGGAGAATTCTTTAGTTATTGTCACTTAAGAGAGCAAACATTTCCTAGATCCCAATTACAAATCAACTAGAAAATAATTAATTCAATTTAGCCAGTGTTTGCCACTTTTAGGCAGATTCCTTTGTCATTGCCTCAATCCAAGTCAAGTCATAATTTTTTCTTCTCTATTTGTACATTTAACATCTGTTGTTGTTTTATTTTTTGTTGCTGTTTTGCAAGGCAAATGGGATTAAGTGGCTTGCCCAAGGCCACACAGCTAGGTAATTATTGTCTGAGACCGGATTTGAACCCAGGTACTCCTGATTCCAAGGCCGGTGCTTTATCTACTATGCCACCTAGCCACCCTATCTTTTTCATAGGTATATAATTATACCCAGTATGATATTCAGGAGAAATCATAAATCTGGTGCATCCAAAATTACTAAACAATAGTATTATTAAATGTTGATTCCATTCAATAAACATTTATTAAGCACCTGCAATGTAAGGTATTGTTCTAGATGTTGAAAAATAAGAGTAGCAATGAAATAGTCTTTGACTTCAAGTAGCTTACATTCTTATCTAAATTTGGTATTTCCCCCAATTACATTTAAAAATAATTTTAATATTCTTTTTTTAAAAAAAATTTTGAGTTCCAAATTCTCTCCCTCACTTTCTCCTCTTCTCCCCATTGCAGTTTGATGTATGTAGGTTATGTACAAGTAGTCAGACAAAACACATTTCCATATAAGTCATGCTGTAAAAGAAAATACCGACCAAAAACATCACCCAAAATAAAGAAAAAATATCTTTGAGCAGCTTATGTATTCATTTGGGGGGGGGGGGGTTATAGGGCATCAATCAACAAACATTCATTAAGTACATAGACATCCAGGGCAGAAAAAGCCACTGCTCTCAAATGAGCTTCCATTCTAATGGGGAAAACGATTGCCTAAATTGATTTGTCCAAGGTAAATTCAGAGTAAATGGAATGTTGTATTAATGTGAAGGACACTAAGAACTGGAAGGATTAGGAGAGGCTTCCTTGGAGAGATGGTGATTAAGAATAATTGAATGAGGGAGCACAAATTTTCAGGGCATCAAGAAAGGCTTAATAGAAGAGGTAGTTAATGTTGAGCCTTGAAGTAACATATGAATCCCCAAGTGGTAGAGATAAAGAGGGAGTGTATTCCAGATACTGAGAAATGTTTGTGCAGTGACTCAGAGAAAAGATTACTGCATTTGGAGAACTTTGCCTAGAATACTGAATTTTTGAAAAAAAGGGTAACATGAAACAAGACTGGATTAGAGAGTTTTGTTACATGTGTAACCTTTCATGACCCTTTGCTACAACCTCAAAGCTTTCATAGAACAAGTCAGTTAATAATAAGTACCTGCTATCCCCATTATTTAGCATGGTCCAAAGTAAATGCCTAATAAATATTTGATTGATTGGTTAGTTGAAGATATATCTTAGTAAAATCTGAGTCATAAGATTTCACATATTTGGGAAATATATTTAAAGAATGAACGGTCTGATTATAATCTTTCTCATTTTTTTGTTTTATTTTTTCCTGATTCTTTAAGAATTAAGATGTCCCCTAGTATATTGAATCTGTATAGTTTAACTTCTTTTGAAAACTGAATAAAATAGTACTATTGTAACCCCTTTGAAACAAATTTCTTAAATTAATCCTCATTGTCAGATTAACTGGCACAGTTCTATCACTTAAACTTATTTCTCAATACCTAGGGAAAAAAGCTATCAACCTATAGTAGGTTTTTAGCAGTGTACAAAAGTAAGTTAACAATTGGTGATAACTAGTTCTTTAAATAAAATAAAGAAGTTAATGTAGTGTTTATCAGATTCTGAAGGATTTTTTAGATTTGTTTTTCTTTCTCTGGATGGGTAAAGCATTGTCCATAGCTGGGCAAATAGGGTTGTCTTAACTCTCTGAACTGCTGAGAGGAACAGCATCCATCAAGGTTGATCATCTCACAATGTTGTTAATGTGTACAATTTTCTCTTTAGTTTTGCTCAGCATCAGATCCCATATTTCATTCCAAGCTTCTCTAGAGTCCGACCATTTATAGTTTCTTATAGTATTCCATAATATTCATATACTGTAACTTGTTTAACCATCCCCTCAATTTCTAATTCTTTGCCACTACAAAAAGGGCTGCTATGAATATTTTGAAACATGTGGGACTTTTCCCATTTTTTATGATTTCTCCTGGCTATGGGCCTAGAATTGAAATTGCTGGATCAAAGGGTATGAACAGTTTTAATGTTCTTTGGGCATATTTCCATATTGCTCTCCAGAAAGGTTGGATTCATTCACAACTCCACCAGCAATGCATCAATGTCCCAATCCTCCAACAATCTCTCCAGCATTGATCATTTTTCCCTTTTTTGTCACCTTGCTAATCTGATAGGAGTGAGGTGATACCTCAGTTGTTTTACTTTGCATTTCTCTAATCGATAATGACTTGGGTCATTTTTTTCATATGATTATAGATTTAATTTCTAAAATTTGAAAATTGTCTATTTATATCCTTTGGCCATTTATCAATTGGGGAATGACTTGTAACCTTATAAATTTGATACAGTTCTCTATATATTTTAGACATGAGACTTTTTATCTTCTGCTTTACTTCTAATTTTGGCAGCATTGATCTTATTAGTGTAGAATTAGTGCAGTCAAAATCATTCATTTTGCAGTTTATAATGTACTCTATTTCTTGTTTGGTCATAAACTTGTCCCCTTTAGATTATTTTTTGGTCTATTAATTTATCTAAAGTGTCATCTCTTATGTCTAAATCTTGTACCTTATTTTGATATAGGGTGTGAGAATGTGGGTCTATCTCTAGTTTTTGCCATACTATTTTCCAGTTTCCTTAACAATTTTTGGGAGAATGGGAGGTATTAAGAAGAAACCTTAATTTGTGAAGGAGGGAGCTGATGGAGTGTGGGGGGGGGGCGGGGAAGTGAGGGACGACAATGATAGGCAGAGTCCTAATGATGGAATTAAAAGGAAAGTACTGGAATCTAAGTAGTGCCCATCAATATGAGAATGACTGAGAAATTATGGTATTTGAATGTAAAAGAATATTACTGTACTGTAAGAAATGTCAGGACAATTATATGCTGGCTAGTATGATCTATTGTAGAATTTAATAAACAGAACCCAGAACAATTTTTACAAGTGCAACAATGTTATGGAGAAAAACAATTTTGAAAAATTTAAGAACTCTGATCAAAACAATGACCAATCCTATGATGAAGGACCTTTGAACCATGCATCCTACCTCCTAAAAGAAAAGTGATGAACTCAAGGTTCAGAAAGATATATTTTTGATCAAATAAAAAAAATGAACCCTGCTGAACTTTAACTTGAACTTTGACATTAACATGAACTTTTGAATTGATGAGGTAGCAAGCAAGTAGCTTTTAATTCCTTTCATCTAAAAAGAATAAAGGTCTGTCTTTATGCATCCCTTTCCCTTGCTTCCATTGTATCATTTCAAATTACTGGTCATAATACACACACTAAAATAGTTGTCCAAAGAGGGAAAAATTGATAAATCTAGGTGCCACAGAATATATGCTGAGAAAATTTTACAGTCTTAAAAAATTTAATATTTAAATAAAATAATATCTAAATTAAATAATCTTCCTAGAATTAAATAAATTGTTGCACAAGACTTGTAACTGGTAGCAAAGGCAGAAATAAGAAGAGAAATGAAATGAAAGATTTGTGAATGAATATATGAAAAAAATTTCCTAAATAGATTTACAGTATTTTTTCAAATATTTCTTTGATCTCATCACTTGTTTTTTTTTTTGAATGAAAAAGGTCTGGAAAAACATATTTGTAGAGAACAAATGCTAACAGTCATGGTTTCTTCCTCTCTTGCTTTAGTATCTTTATGCTATGTATGTTGCTCCTTCGGCTACTCTTGATATTGGATTGGAGCGGAAAAAGAAAAAAGATATTTATATGAAAATAGACCCACCATTTGAAGATCTTTTTGATGCAGCAGAAGAATACATCCTTCTCCTCCTTCTTGAACCCTGGATAAAGATGGTGAAATCAGATCAAAACAATTATGAACAGGTATTATGACACTCTGCTTTTGTATAGGCTGTCTTAGGGATTTCCTTTTTACTTGTGTACTGCCAAATTGATAATAAGCAGGTGGTTGGTATCTCAGTAGAGCAATAACTGGAATTATGTCTCTTAGAGAGGAGTACATTTGTTTCATACATGTATTGAGACTTCAAGTCAAGATTTGGCCATTGCCAAAATTGAGGTGGAGGGGGGGAGTATTGGAGAAAACTGGAGAAAGTATTTATCAAAGTTTATCCCCTCCCCCCAAAAATCTTGTTTCTTCACTGAAGCAAGCTCATGTCACAACAAAATTTTTAATTATAGGCTATTTTCAGTTTTCTTTATAAATACCATCAAAAGATAGAGATCTGAGTTTTGATTTCCTATAAATAAGTAAACTATTATATACTGAACATGTCCCTTTTCATTGTTTCAAAGCAATATTCCGTTTGGATTGATTAATCCCATTTAGTTTTACATTACATGAGTTGTAAATATTACACCTATAGAAAATAATCAATTTTCCGCATTTGCTATGAAAAGTATTTGTATCTCAAGCTATATACAGGATACATAGTAAATAATTAATAGAGGGAAGGTACTCAAATTAAGAGAAATTAGTAAAAGACTTTAAGTAGAAGGTGAAACTTCAGTGGTGTTGTTTATTTGTTGTTGTTTGTCTTTCATTCTCTCAGAGGACTATGACACCAGAGAAATGATGGCATGACTTACAGACGAGTTGAATTTAAGTGAGGGAGCACCATACAAAGTCACCAGTCTCATTCTCACCTCTGGAGTCATTTGGGTTCAGTGGCAAAAACATAGGTCAGGACATTGGAGATAACCCCAGATGCAGTGAAATACCTTTTTAAGCTAAGATCTTTCCCAGGTCTTAGTTTATGTGGAGTAACACCCATTAAGTGATTTAAAGCTGGATAAAACTTTAGTTGAGGATTTAAGGGAGATCATTAGGCAGAACACGAGAGAGAAAAGGTTCTAAACCTGGGGTGAGTCAGAGAAAATGCCTCAAGCCAAGAGGTAGAATTATATACTATGTGTTGGATAAATAAGAGATAATTAACAGATGGAAGACTCTAGAATTAAGAGGTGTCAGATCTTCCCAACTTCAGATCATTATGCCACCTAGCTCTGGTGACACTTTGAGATGTGTCCTTCTATTAGATATTCAGTAGCCACTTCTTAGTAGTATATTCTGATCTCTCCCGTCCCTACAAATGAGACAGGTACAATTTTTATTCCAGACAAGGCCCCACATTTAGCAATACTATGACCTCACTCTTCCAGAGTAAGATTAGCCACCTCTCCCTCTCAGAGTACCAGGAATACCTCAAAGAAAATGGAAGAGTCTCTCTAGTGCTATCAGCTCTATCACCTTTCCAGGGTAGTCGCTTCAATGCTAACCATCAATAACTAACCACTCAGTTCCATTTAACAAATTAATATTGATTAGTGCATTGCCTAGCATGTTATATAGGTGCTTAAAGGAAAAACTAATCAGTTCAAATTAATTTAAAGTCTGTGATTGTAGCATATCCCATTCAGATTCACACAAGTCAGATTAATTTAAAAAGGAATGAATTATGGATTGGTAATTACTGAATGAGAATAATAAAGAGCACTTATTTTTTTCAGTTTTGTCTGACACTTTTGCAAAAGTTGACTTTGTCCTTGAACATAAAGAAATTTTTAAAAATGCAGAAAAGCTAGAAAAAATACATTATTATCAGATGCAATATAATCAAGAGTGTATAGTTAATTAAAGAGAGATTTGAAGAAAGAATTTTTAAGTAAAGATTCCATAATGGTCCTAAAAATAAAGTCAAAGAACAAAGAATGAAACTCTAAATAACTATATTAAATCTTTTATTATTATTATTATATGAACTTATTTCTGACAAATCAATAACAATGATTTATAGCAAAATCTATGAGGGAAAATATGAGGAAAATATCTCTTAATATTTATATAAACAAAAGAAGAGGTTAGAGGATTGAGCATGTAACTAAATAAAAGAAGTTCAACAAATTAAAACTCCCAAATAAAAATGTCATACTTCACAAAAGAAAAAATGAACAAAATTTTTAAAACTATTGAAATGATAAATAGCCGTTATATTAATAATAGTATTTGCTAACATTTATATAGTACTTACTATGTGATGTGTAATTATCTCATTTGATCCTTATAACAACCTTGGGAAGTAATAATCTCCATTTTATAGATGATGAAATTGAGGCATGCAGAGGTTGTATAACTTCCCTAGGTTCACACAAATGTCTAAGGCTGACTACAGGTTCAGAACTTAATCTACGGTACCACCTAGCTAATAAAGATATTTATTAAATCGAAAAAAATGAGCGAGAGAGAGAGAGGAGATGGTGAAGAAGTGAAAGAGGAGAGAATGAGAGAGAGAACAAGAGAGAGCAGATTGCCAACATCAAAACTGAAAGAGTTAATTTGCAACAATTGAAGAAGTTAGAAAATTGTCAAAAATAATAGTTAGAAAAAGACCAATTAAGTGGCAACAAAATTTAAAATTTACAAGAGTTTTGTTTTTCTTTTTTTTTAATGGGGGAAGAATCAGGCAGAGAAAAGAATTAGGCAGAGAAAATTAACTTAAAAAAATAAAATTTTATATTAAAAACTGTCTTTGTAAGAGGTAATGAAAGCCTAAAGGTTATTGTTTGTCCTTTTTATTTTTTGTCAGGCAACGGGGTTAAGTGGCTTGCCCAAGGCCACACAGCTAGGTAATTATTAAGTGTCTGAGGCCAGATATGAACTCAAGTACTCCTGACTCCAGGGCTGATGTTCTATCCACTGTGCAACCTAGCCGCCCCTGTCCTTTCTTTGTTTTTTTTTTAGGTTTTTTTTTTTGCAAGGCAAATGGGGTTAAGTGGCTTTCCCAAGACCACATAGCTAGGTAATTATTAACTGTCTGAGACCAGATTTGAACCCCAGGTACTCCCGACTCCAGGGTTGGTGGTTTATCCACTGCGCCACCTAGCAGCCCAGTGTCCTTTCTTTTCAAAGACCACCAATAACATTATGGGGTGATATCTTGACTAGTGCATGAAATTGGATTTAAGTGAGACAGAGTTGTACATAGTCGCCAGCCTCACTCTCTCTCTCTCTTACAAGTCCAGTGGCAAGACAAATGTCAGAATGATTAAAGATGGTCCAGGATACAGTGGATGACCTTGGTTATCTTCAGTGACTGACCAAGCTCCACAGTTTCAGCCACCTTTATAGCCATGGGAACAAATTGTCCTCATCTACCCATTCCACCAAGGGAAGTCTTCATAGACTTGGAGTAGACACCCCCCTAACTCATCAAGAGGTTTGAGGCTGGTGGTTATCTTTAACCTTGGTTAGTCTGCTGCTGAAATGGTTTTACCAGGATTTGGACGCTACATACATGTACTACAACTTCTCACCTCAAGTGAGAGTTGAATGCTAGGTAGCTTGGTTAATGGACAGTCAGAGAGAACAAGGACTAAAGGAAAATGCTGAGGCTGCAAATATATCAACTGCCTAAATGGTAGCCGTGACAGAATTAGGAAAGTTCAGAAGAGGGGTAGGTTTGGAGGAAACGATGATGAGCCCTGTATTGGGATGTTGGTTTGAAAGATGCCACAACTCTGATCATGTAGTCACCATTCTTGACTCCAAAGAACTAATCATAAAAGAGCAGCGTCTCTTAACAAAGATGTGATAGCATAAAGGAGTGGGATGAGACTTGTTAGAAGTGACCAGTATGTGTTGGTTTGTTTTGCTAGTAACTCTTACTTCTTTGTTACTGGTCATTGAAGATGCTAAGGTCATCCCCTGCTTCACTGGCACAGGTCATTGGGAAGTGATAGCTTGAAGCAGTATCTGATTGAAGTGATAATGCTGCTATTCATATGTGTCACTTTCATCTTTCAAATAATAGGACATCCTGGATTAGCTGGATTAGGTCTTATCTATTGATGGCATGAGATACACTATTATTTTTGTTAGGTGGAGCAGGTCAAACAAGATCGACAGTTGGATTCCTTGTACTTTAGAAAGCTGCAGGCTATGCACAAAGAGACTGTTCCCAAGAAAGAGGTAAGACAAGTCCTTCTTTATATGAACAGACTTTTAATATTTCAGGAAAAGAAACTGAAAACAAGCTTTGCTAAAACAACAGCAGTGAGTTTTAATTTACTGCTCTTTATTTACCAGTCACACAACTGGTTAACATTTTTTGAATATGTTTAACCCCACAGCAAGGAAATTAAATGAATGATCAATTGTTTCTCAAAAGCTCATCTTCCCTGAGAGAGACCATATAGCTGAGATTTTTATTCAGAAATGGTTTTGTTTTAATATTGGTCAGTCTTTAAAGCAGCCACATTTCTCCCACTTTATAAGTTCAAGAAAGAATTAAGAATTCTCCCAAATGGGAAGGGAAGAAATTTAAAAATTACAAGGAATTGACAGTGTCTTTTGGGGGAAAAGAAAAGATTATGGAATTATTTTTATTTGTTTATTATTTGTATTTATTAGTGTATTTTGTTTGCATCCTTCACGAGTCATCTTAATTAGCCCTGAATTTGAAACATTTAAAATCTTACATAAAAATAGACAACACTTATATAGCACTTTGTTTGCAAAGTGCTCTGCATAGGTTACCTAGTTTGATTGATTCTCCTAACAGTGAGTGAGTGCTTTTATAATGTCCATTTTAAAGACAATGAACCTGAGGCTAAGAAAGATTTGAATTCAGTTCTTCCTAACTCCACGATCAGCACTCTATCCATTGTTATGTCATTGCCGCTAATTGATTATGTTAATTAATATTTTGGAAAATAGTTCATAAAACTGACAACAGCATCATAGAAGCAAGTGTTAACCTTCAAATCAACAATATGAATTCAAGGTATTTCTCTTAGAATTATTCTTCCTACTAAATCTATGTAATTTTGTTTTGATTTTTATCATGGCATTACTTTAGGTGAAATAGTGGGAGGAATTCAAAGGGTAGCATACTTCCATAAAGTCCCTGCTCTCTTACACATACAACTGCAAATTATTTAATGCTGTGATTTTGTCATAATGAAAGAGTACTCTAAAAAGATAGTAGTCATAGTTTGTCTAGCTTTAAACCAGCTTCCTGGATTGACTACTCAATTCCCCTACTGACTTGACTCTGAGATAATAATTAACTTTGGACTCATTTTTCTACATTATCCTTGAGAATAGAGATTGTTTTATTTTTTGTATTTGTTGTATCCTTAACTCTTAAAATCATACATCGTAAGCACTAAATAATTTCTTATTGGCTGACATATTGATTATAAAAATGGGGAAATTCATTTGTGCTCTGAGATAGATATTTGTAAAAAAAATGCTTAACATTTGGTAGAAAATGTTCCTATTTATCTTACAACAACCTATTTATATTACATTAGGAAACTGTACCTGATTTAGCAGTTCCTTATATTTCTAAAGAAACACAACTTTGGAATAAAGTTCCTAAAGAATTTAAACATCTTGATTTTAATTATCTGATTAACAACAAGTTGGAGTTTGAACATTTCCGCCAATTTCTTGCATCTCATTCTGCTAGGTATGTAATGTTTGCTGTTTATAAATTTATTTAAGTTGAGGCAAATTGACCCAGCATTCTTGTCTAATATACTTCTAATTGAAAATATTTCAGTAATTCTTTGATTATGAAATCTGCTTTTGCTGAACCCAGAAGTATCATGCTAAATTCCTAATAACCACTAAACATAATTATTAGAAATGATTCTAAACATATTTTAGGTTTCAGATTTGATTTTAACATTTTTTTAAAAAAAGATCAATTGTAAAAAAAATTTCTTAAAGCAAAAAAAATCTTAATTAAAGCAAAAATACAATAATTAAATTATTTTGGCATTGACTGCTTTAAAAATAACAACTTTGTCTTTTTGTGTTTTTCATAAATATGATATTGCTATTTCTGGGAAGATAAAGTTACTTGGTCAAAAGACTGAATGCTAACATTTCAATGATATAAAATTTTTCTTAAAAATTGAAATTATTTTAATTTCCCACACAGTGAAGCATGTTTCATACATGTGATGCAACATTTGTGTGTACAACTGAATATAAGCAAAAAAAAATTAACGTTTTGCTAAAAAACTGAGAACTCTCAATCTATTTGTTTAGTGTGAACTTAGCCATAATCTCTTGCTGACGTTCATTCATATTTAGTAGAAGATGACTTCTAAGTATAAAGTTTAACTCTAGCAGTCAGTGATAGTTCCTGATACTCATTCTTATGTATATACCTGATCAAACTAATCTTTTGTTGTGGCAGAATTTTCCCTTCTTTCTAGTGAGAATTGTCCTTAATCTATCATATAGATGAAATATAATATTTTTTGTTTTATTGTTTACAATTTTTAAAGAACTTCAGAAATGCAATCTTCTTGTATTATATTTATGTGGTCCAGTAAAAAAGTTATTTACTGATAATTTATCAACAATGGATTTTTACTAATAAGTTAATATTGATGACTATTAATATAATATTGATAATTTAATAATTGTCAATGTGTTAACAATTATTTTTATATTGGATTGATTTGAATCATCACCTCACAAATGGAGGTGTCATTATTGAGCTTTGAAGAGAAGTGATTTGAATGCCTTTTTCCAAAATAATGGCATTATAACTTAAAGTTATATTTGTCATTGTGACATATTTATAAAATAATTACTAAGATAACTAAAGTAAACTAGAATATTACAGATTGTCATCAACAACACTAATCTAGCTAGTGATCAGATTTAACAAATTTACATAATTGGTTAATTAGTCATCACATTTGCTTTCTACATACCTTCAAAATAATGACTTGTCAGCAGAAATGGAAAAAGTCCTTAAAACTTAATAGATGCTTTCAGGCATTCATTTATATTTTATTTATCCTTTTATAGTATGGACCTCATGTGCTGGACCGACATTGAGCAGTTCAGAAGAATACTTCACCAAGATAAAAAACAAAGAGAGGCAAAATCTATAGAAATTAAAAACAGATACCTTAACAAAAAATACTTCTTTGGACCCAACAGTCCAGCTACAAAAGAACAACAAGATGAGGTATCAGTATTTCAATATGAAGTTGCCAAGTTAAATTTTTATTCACACTTGAGACATAAAGACTTATCCTTACTCATCTTATTTGCATGATAGACATTTCTGATATCATTTATTTCTTATGACTCTTTAGTTAATCTTGCTTAAATTCCCTCTGTTATTTTTTTTAAACTGTCTTGTTTAAAGAACCATTATCATTATAGAAGAAAGTAAAATTTCATAAAAGTTAGACTATGACAGGCCATTGCCTTGGGCTTGTGGGAGGATAACCTCATTTTTCAAAGGATAGGAAACCACTGACAGAGTCAACTAGTCAACAGAGTCACCTCCATTCCCTTTCTGTTTGATCTCTCTCAGAACGTTCCAGGTCACTGGAACCATTTTCTTCAGATTTTCTGCTCCCCGAAGCTATGCTCTGTGACTCGTCATTGCAATTTCAGAACTCTTTTGGAAAGTATCATCCTGGTTTTGCACTCTTTCAATAATGTCAATTCTATCATATTTTTAAGAACATGTGTTTCTTTTATACATACTACAAGGTTCTAGTGAACCTAATTAGGTCTCTAAGCATTAGGAATATTAGATAACTCATGTTCATATGGACTCATTTTTAATGTCCTAAACACAGAATTAAAATATTCATTGATTACTTCAGGAAAACAATATAACTCAAAACCAAATATTCAAATCATTACTCATTAAATGGGAGTTTAAATCAGTCATTTAACTATTCTACATAAGGAACTTAGCATTTAATAACTTCTTAGATTAAAACATAGGGACAGTATCAAGAATGATAAACTTGGAGTTACAGGACCAAAGTTTGAATTATCTCTTGCTTATTTACTACTTGTAAGAATTCTTTAATCCAAATCTTTTCTTCTCCTAGTTGCATCAGTTAGTATGTGCAAAAGCTTTTTAATTTATTTGATATAATCAAATTATTTCTTTTTTTGATTTGGGATCATAGCTTGTACCCTGTAGTGTTTCTCCTATGTAGTTATTTCCTTTGTGTTTTGGAAGTTTTCTCCTAATTAATACCATGAATTGGGAATGTGGCACAAATTTCCAAGGTGACATTAATCAAATAAGTAATTGCTTTTTTAGGTTCAGTCATTCATATAGTTCCAAATTCATTTAACTATCTTTCAACCTGGTGTTACTCTTTAATAGAGACAGATCCCAACAGGTATATTGACTTAGAAAAACATAAATTAACATATTGTCTATGTTGTATTGTATCTTTTTTATTTTATTAAATATTTCCCAATTACCTTTTAATCTGATTTAGGTTATAATTGGGAGTTCTACAGTCAGGGACCATAAGTTGCTAATCTAACCCATCTGTCTCTATTTCAAATAAATTCAACAAGCATTTATTCTATTCATTTATCCATCTTATCCATAAGCAAAGTGAGATGGTTTGTCAAATATTTTGCTGAAATCTAAATGAACATTGGATCCAGCTTTCTTTTTGTACTTTTTCCTTTTTTTGGGTAAGGCGATGGGGTTAAGTGACTTGCCCAAGGTCACACAGCTAGGTAATTAGTAAGTGTCAGAGGCTGTATTTTGAACTCTAGTCTTCCTGGCTCCAGGGCCAGTACTCTATCTACAGCACCACCTAGCTGCCCCCAGATCTCCAGCTTTCATGAAATGTACCAGTCTATGATGGATCTGTGATTAATTGTTTTCTCAATGATCCTTAGTATTTAAAATTATGATGTTTACATTTTAACCACCTTTGGACTTGATATTTAACCCTGGTTGTCAAGTTCTACTCATTTCTGACACTATCTCAGCACCATTGCTAATTATTTATCGTATCTCCTCCTTCATTAGCCACAGGACAGAAGATGCCATTATGATATACTTCTTTTTGTGATGGAAATGAAACTTCTTCAGTTTTGAGAGTTCTGGTAATACTGGTCTAACCAAGACATTGAGTTTAGCAATCGCTTTAATCATGACCCAGAGCCAGGAAATTAAAAATAAAGGTCAATTATTTTGTTTCCTTCCACAGTAATTTTCAGAAATGTTGTGTACACTATAACAGACAATGAGAGATAGTGTCTCCTCCTCCCCCTCCAAAAAAAAAAATAGAAATGCCAATCTTTTTAATGCTGTAACCCTGGAACAGGTTTGTATTCAAACAATTAATTGTTCCAATAATGTATATTTGTTCTATTCTGTTTTGTTTACAGACTTTTAAATGCTTATACTGGTGATATTTAGCAAAATATCACATTTCATAAATGTAAATAAGGTGTGCCTATTGAAAGCATATACACATTGAATAAATTCTTTTTTCCCCTCACTTGGTGGGAAAGTAAATTGACATGAATATACATTAACATTCACTGAATTTTACATGGGGTAGGAAAAAATTTGCATATTCTAAGACTGATTTTTATTTATTAATTATGAGAAATCTATTTTAACCGCAATATTTCCTTATTAATATTTTCTTTAAAAAAAAGATAATGCAGTTAGGTGGTGGCTGGGGTATGATTCTTCATGAGCAGTTGGCATCACCTGTTTTCCTGGAAATCCAAAAATGTGTCCGAAGAAGGCTAGAAAATATGTGGTTGCCCTTGTTCCTGTCAAGTGAACAGTATGCAGCACGTCAAAAAATAAAGGTAAGAGAAGGGCATAATTTTTGGTGCAGTGATGGCTGTATTTAGATGATACATATCATTTTTGTTGTTGTTTGGTGGTGTCTGACTCTTCATGGTTCAGTTTGGGATTTTCTTGGCAAAGACACAGGAGTAATTTGCTATTTCCTTTGCCAGCTCATTTTATAGTTGAGGAAACTGAGGCAAGCAGGGTTAAGTGACTTGCCCAGGATCACCCAGCTAGTAAATAACTGGGACCAAATTTGAACTTAGGTTTTCCCTACTCCAGACCTATACTTCACTTTGCTATCTAACTATGTCACACTCAGTATTAACTACTTGGAACTTCAATCCCTTTTACTGAACTGATCAAACATTTTGGAGTCACATTACCAGGAAATGCTGCTAGCCTTCTGAATTAATAAAAAAAATTAAAAAATGTAGAGAAGGAAAACTAGAATTTGAAATTACAGAACCATAAAGCTACTTCACGTTAAAAAGGGAATTTGGGCCCAACAGTTAGTGTTGGCAGTAATTATGTTTCATTTCACAATTGAAAGAAGATATTATTCCTCCAACTACCCAGTTTTTCTTAATGTCTCTAATCCAAATGTGACAAATACAAATCCTTTTGTCAACCCTCCTGAATGCAGACTGAACCAAACTAAAATGTAATTAGAAAATATTTGACAAAATTCAATAAAATATAGATCCTATATTTTAAAACAAGACAATATGCAACTCTCAGGGATAATGGTGTATAAAGGCCCCTATTTATATTTGATTTTTGACCCCACTGCATTAAGTAATTTCTGGTACCACTTACTTAAATTCTACTCTATTTACTGTAGTGATTTTCTTGTGACTCATGACAGAAATAACAATAATGGTCTAGAAATGCTCTACTGTATTAGCAAAACACTTATGGCAAACAATTTGGACATTTGCTGTGGTTTGCCTATTATTTAGTAGTTGGCTGGAAACTGCCAGTTTAATAGTCAGAAGATATGGGTTCAAATCCCAGCTCTACCATTTACTGCCTATAGAGTCATTTTACCTCTTTAAGGTTCAATTTCCTCAGCATAAGATGGAAATATTAATACAATATATCTATCTCACAAGGTTGTTGAGAGGATCAGTTGAAATAATGAGCATAAGTAATATGCTCTGTAAACATTAAAGAATATTGACATATCAAATGTCAGCCATTAAATATTTTAATATAATATTTATTACATAAATAAAAGTAATTTTTGTACCAACCAGCACATATAAGGACTGAAGTTGTTCAGACTTAGCTCAAATATATGAGAAAGACAGCTATTGAATTATTGACTTCTGTCTTCTGGGTTAGTTAAACTAGTGCTCATTATTTCAACTGATCAGTATAACTAATTGAAGATTGAAGCACTCTTAACTTTGTATGTATATTCCTGTTGCCAAATGACTGGTTTCAATAGTTTTTTTTAAGGGTTAACCAGACTTATAGTTTACCAGTTGCTTTATCATCCTGTAGACACAACTGGAGCATGTAAACCTCATCAATGAAGTGAAGGAGGCTCCTATCCTGCAATTTGGGGAGAAGTATCTTTGGGATCCAAAAAGATCAGTTAGGGAGGGATACAGGAAAGAATTTCTTGAGCTTTTCCCAGTAGGTTGAGGGATAAAGTGACCTAAGATGACCGAGTTGGGGGACAATTGGGAAAGAAGTTCATGCCTTAAGCAAAACTCCCAGATGGAGAACAAGATTAGAAAACTGAAAGAATATAAAAAAAAAGACAGCTCTGACAAGCAGCTACATCAGGGTGGAACTAAACCTAAGGTAATATCAGGGTCCAGACCACATGTCTGGCATGTTCAACAGAAAATAGATGAAAAAATGTCTGAGACATAGTGAAAAACCATGATTACCTGTAAAAAACAATGGAAATTTTAAACTTAACTTTTTTTTTTCATCTGTTACTGTGTAATCTCCTAAGTACTGTTCTTCATAAAAGTTCTCCTTTGGCATCTCATTCTGGTATCACCATGACCCTGGATTCTTGAAGATTATTTAGTTTTTGATAGGTTGAACCAAAAATTTGAAGAATGGTCATAGTGACAGACTTTGCCTGCTCCTATTCAAGATGCAATTTAGTATGGAGAAAGTAGGCTCCCTGTGTGCTGAATTTTTGGCCATGGAAACCTATAAAATGAACAAAAATACAAAAATGTCCTGAGGGCCATCATAGTGAAAGTAATCGAAAATGGAGGTAGAAGGCAATAAGAATCACACCTTTATAAAACTATGAACATTAACTTAACTGTTGTTATACTTAACTGAATTATCTCTGACCAAGAAAAATTGAGTTAATAAACTATTGGAGGAACTGAAGACCATATCAATAGTTTTTACTATATTTAAAGAAGACATAAATAAACAAGTTACATCCAATTGGAAAAGATGGCTTTCATCTAGAAGCTAAATAAAAATGGTTTCATTATGTACCCAAAGGCAACAAGGAACATAATTTTATGGCCCATTTGGTGGTGTGCTATGGAAAAGCTTTGGTATCTCAAACTGTCTTTTCCTTAACATCTCCTCTGACTGCCTAGTTCCCCCTCTATTCTTCTTTGCTGTTTTTCTGGAACAATGCCCCTCTATCCTCTCCATTCACCAAAATCTGGAAACTTCTGGACTTGAAATATTCTAGGCAAGCAACTCTAGTGGTTAATCATCTGGGTCCTCAGGGAGAGTGGTCAAATTCAGCCTTCCTTATAAAAATTCTTTCTTCCATATAAAAATCTTATCCAGGATCTGATGACTATCAATCTAACCCTGATACTGAAGTTAATCTGAGATGCCCAGAGACACAAACAGGATCTATCAGTCCTAAATCATCTTAAGACTCCCTCTTCCTACAATGTCCCAAAGACCAGCCTGCTCAGGCTCCCTGACATCCCAGTTGTATCCCCATCTCTTTCTTTCAGTAAGCACTCAATAGCTTTTTTTCATTCCTTCAATGTCAGGAAGTTCAGTGTTGGTCCTGGCCCCAATGTAAAAATGGAACTAGTGATCTATCTTGGTGCCCAGCCTCTGACACTTGGTCATCTTTCCTTGTAGTACTTGGGAGGATAAAGAAAATAGACATAGTGATGATTATAACTCCATTTACATAATATTTTAAAGATTTACAAAGTATCATATCGAAGAGATGAAGGTAAAGATAATTGCAATATGGTATTAATGATAACTCAATTCTATACTATTTTAAAGATTTACAAAGTACTTGCACTTGAGGCAGTGGGTTCAAGTAGCAGACCTAGTACTGGAGTCAGGAAAACCTGAATCTTAATCCTATTGCAAGTGTTTAGTATCTATGTGATCTTAGCAAGTAACCTAATTTCTCAATTTTCTCATCTCTGAAAAGGGCATAATAGCAGCAACAATGCTGTGAGAAGCAAATGAGATAAAAATGTGTAAAGCACTTTATAAACCTTAAAATGCTGAGTTTTAATTTAATTTAATTTAATTTTAATTTAATTTAATTCATTGTTATTATCTTGCAGAGGATAGAGAGGTAGAGAAATTCTAATAAAGTTCTTCCTTCTCATCAGTAATGATAGGGGATAGCTAGGTTGTACCAGTGGTTAGAGCACTGGACCTGAAGCCAAGAAATCCTGAGTTCAAATCCAGACTCAAATACCTTCTAGCTCTATGTCTCTGGACAAATCACTTCACCTCTGCCTTAATGATTTCCTCATCTGTAAAATAAGGGTAATAATAACACCTGTCTCCCAGGGTTGTGAGAATCAAATAAGGTAATGCTTACTCAGTACTTTAGCAAGTTTCTGGCCTTACTATTTCCATAATGTACACATGTAGTTATTGTTATTATTCGTGGAAGAACCACATTGAACTTCATCACCTCAGTACAAGAGGGTCCTATATAGGAATTGTCAATTTAGAAATGTCACTGAACCCAGCCAAATATTCAGAAGTTTTGCTGAAGGGAGCACAAATTTAAGAAATTTCAAGGTTTCTCAAAAAAGAGAGAGTTCCAAAAGACTGCAGACAATTTTATATATCTATTTATAGAAGTATATTGATATTTAGATGGATATATATGTATATATACATAATTATATACAACTATTTTCATACACACCACTCATAGCCTACTTTCTCATCTCTGGAAAAATTTTGCTTGAAAACTTTTCATAGATGATGACAATATAAGGACGATAGGAAAAGCTTTTACAAATAGTTTTGTATAATAAATGACACCTTCATTAGTTATATGATTGATTTCATATATATATATATATATATATATATATGTATACACACACACATGTATATAATAGAGAGAGTGAGAGGGAGGGAATGGAAGGTCCTCCTATGTCTGCTATTTTTTTTTTTGTTAACAAAAGTTATTTGACTTGGTGGAACAAAATGAGCTTTTAAAGTCATTCCTCAAGCAAGGTGTAATACAGATGTTAAGTCAACAAGTTAAGACAACAATTAAGTGCCTCCTATGTGACAGCCCCTATTGTAAAAGCACACAAGATCCCATGACAGTTGTGACCACAGATAATATTCTTCAGTAATCTGTTGAATAGTACTATCAGGAGAGGCATTAAATGGAAATTATATGTTTAGCAGAGGTATTTACAATGATCATTGAAAGTAAAATTTCCTATTTTAAAATTTAAAATAACAAAATAAAATTTCAAAGAGGGATTCTCCAGATATTCCTGTGCCTTTAACACCTTGTAAGGCATTCAGAATGAACTCCAACCACTTAAAAGAGATCAGCCTAGCCATTCATGTTAGGAAAAAAAATCATGATGAAGAATACCTAATACACAGATTGTTTGTCATTGAATGGCAATTCTGTTGAGTTAGTTCAGTTCTAAGTCTCTCTTGGATAGATACTGACAATGGTCAGTGAATTGGGCCCAGAACTGACTAGAAGATCAGACATTAAACTCAGTAAATTATACAATGTTTTCATTGCTATTCAGCTTCTTGTTGCTACTAAATCTCAAGTTTTTTTTAACAACTCTATTCTCTAATCAAAAACAAAAATCTTCCCAGTAATTCTGTGTGAACATGATAGTTTTAGAAGAATCAAATTGCAAGAGATTTAAAGGAAAAGATACATGAAAGATAGTAAGAAAGATGTTAAAAGTCTGCTTCATATGAGAGGCAGCATCAGGACACACACCCCCACACACAACTGTTACTCAGTTTCCCTTTCTGCAAAATGAGAGGATTGAACTCAATAACTTCTAAGATTCCTTCTAAGCTCTAAATTGATAATTCCATGAATTTGCATGTTAGATGTGGCATTAAAAAGTCACTGCATACTTTGATTATCAGAATAGTAGCAGCTTCTGTTATGTAAGGCTTTGCTATATGAAGGCTACATTGATATCCACAGAATATTAAAAAAAATAGAAAAACTTCTAACTCATTTGACAGATTCTTTATGAATGAAAGTTGTGTACAAAAATCATAAGATGAGAATCTTCAATAGAAAGAATGTTCTCATACCACAGATAGAGTATAGGCAGTGTGGATAAAGTACAGGATTCGGTTAAGAAGGTTTGGTTTCCAGTTCTGCCTCTGATCCTTCCTGGTAGGTACACGTTACTGGCAAGTCATGTTTTCTTTTGAGTGTCCTCATCTGAAAAGCTAGGAGATTCAAAGGAGATAAAGCATTTTCTAATTTAAAGAATTATTTAAAGGAATTTTGACTATTGTAATCTGTTTCTTTATTATTACTCTTCTTATTTTATGTTCTGTAATTTCCATGGAAAATCCTTTTTAAATATCTAAAAGATTGGTTTGACAATCATTAGGGGTAGGAAGAGTGATAGAAAAAGAAACTACTGAGTCTTCTCCCTAAAGGGGACCTGGTTTTTGGAATCTAGGTAAGCAATAGAATCTTGAAACCTGAAGAAGCTGCCAATAAACTGAGATTCATCTCGGTTGGTGAGTGAGAAATCTTGTGGTGATAAGATACAGGAAGCTTGTTGCATCCTATGATAGTACATCCTATATAATTAATTCTGTGTTTAACCTATGTTTAGTTTCAGATGGAGGATATAGCTGAAGATTTAATATTCAAGAAACATGGAGAGAAATTTGGGGTTTGGAAGGCAAGTTTTGTACTTTCTTTCTTGGAAGATCTATTTTTTTTTGTCAAAATATTATTTTCTGTACCTTCCTGCTTTGTGGACTCTTACTGGAAACATAACTCTCTTAGTAACAAAGACCAAAATTGTTGACATCTATCCTTAACTGATTAAAGAAATAAGAGAAGTATTGACATAAGCTAATTCATCCCAACATAGGTTATTGAGCATATATCATTAAAAGTAGTTTCCTTTTAAACACAAAAGAGAAAGCAAAATATGTATCAAATCAACAAGTTAAATTTTCACAAAACACTTTGATCTTAGCATTATCAGAGCTAAGATAAATATTACTTTGATAATGATTAAAATCATTATGTGATACCTCATTTGAGATTTTCCAATTTTATATTTTAAAGAGCATGAAAAAACTCAGACTTGTTGCCATAATGCAAATTTGTTCACATTTATCCTATTTTCTTATTAAAACCAAGTAAAACAGTAGGACAGTAGAATATGAAGGAAAGCAATTTATGTCAGTAACTACAGTGAGAGTTGTCAGTGCTCAGTGACAGCTCTGTATCACAAGGTCAGCACCAGCTGCATTTTTTACTACATTTTCTGAGCTGTTTTCTATACATAGGTGTGTTTTTGCCAAAGATCATGGGAGGCTCATACATTCTACCTTCTAGTGGTTTTGCTACACTAATACAAACCAGAACTAAGTGACTCACTGATGGAAAAACCCCTCACTACTTTAAAGCCCCTGAGCCAGGGACATCTACTTGGTTATCCAGTTTCTAATTCCTTCTTGACCTAATCAAAGAGATGTCTACCTCTTAGAGATCACAGGGCATAAACCATCTTGTTCAGACATTTAAAATATCAGAGGGTGACCATGCTTATTCTTAATGCCTTGTAATTTCATTAATTGAGGTGGAATAACCTCATATTTAGAAAGACTTTCCATAATATGAACATGTTATATAAACCACAAAAATAAAATTATTCTTAAACTCCAGAGTATGTTTCCTATTAAAATGTTAAGATTCCCTTAACAAGATAGTCTTTTCTTAAAATTTTAAAAGACTTTTGATTTAAATACTGAGTTACTTGAATTGTCCAGTGGCCAAGGACTTGACATATTATTGGAAAATAAACCACATGAATGTTGGCATTTTTGCAATAAATGCAAAAGGAAGACAAAAGGAAGTTGAAATTAAATGGAGGAATGGTTAGCAGGTTCTCCTTGGAAAGATAAAGGTTTTTTTTGAGTTGGCTTCATCTGTTGCTGAAGAGCAACAGGAAACATTTCACAGGAAACTCATTTTACCTTGAAGTTTTCATAATGAACATATGTAAAAAGATCACTATGAAAATAATTCACTTAACCATCAGTATCTGTTTTAGAGTATAGAAGTCGAGACCTTCTATGAAGAACTTGACAAGATATACCAAGCCAAGTCAACATAACTTTTGAATCTTTGATTTCACTGAAAAAAAAAAATGAGCATAGGAGAGATTAGTGGAAAAAATAGGTTGGAAAATATGTTTCAAGTTTAAGAAAGAAAAGAGGACAAAGGCTTAAAGACAACTTGGAAGACTCATACCTCTATATTGTGATTACTTTCCTCAAGAAGATAATCTGAAGGCATTGGACATGGCAAGCATTGAACAACACCACATGTACACATGAAATGGATTATTTCTTAACAGGCAGGAAATTACAGCTCAGTGATGTAGGAGTCATGTCAGAATCATCTGTCTGTGTGTAGTTACACCATCAGCTAGTTATTACAGAGATCAGAATCAACACTAAATTAAGGGGGGGAAGGAAATGATGAGAAGATACTGCATACAGTTACACTATTTAGAATTTGAACTATTTAAATGAGTTGTTGATGTCCAAAATATAGGAGGTGATAAAAGGTAAAGATTGATCTTTAACATCCCTGTCTCTTAAAAAGTTTGACTGTTCTAAAATGCTTACCAATGTAGAAAAATGCTTAGGATGATTCTAGTTATAAAGGATAATATATATTTTGAAGGAACAAAGTATTTTTAAAAAATTTTCCTCCATAACCAAGCTTTAAGTAGAAATATAGTACTTCAAAATTATTTTAATATGGAATATAATTTGAATGAGAGGCAACATAGTGTAGCAAATGGAAGGCTGACTTTGGAATTAGGAATGCCCAAGGTTCAAGTCTGCCACTGGCATGTTCCAGCTATATGACCTTTGGACACAAAAAGTGAAGATTGCCTGATAATCTGCATTGATAAGAAGTTTCCAACCCTTACAGTGATGAAAACCCAAATTCATATTAAAATCTCAATAAAATGACAATTACAATAGCTTAGACATAGTCACTAACTTGATTTTTTATATTTTTTAACAACCTAAGTATACTCAAACTACCCATTCAGGATCTAACTCTTACAGATTGTTGACTATTTTTTCTTTCATAGAATTATAGAATCTTAGACCTGAAATTTTTTAAAGGTCTCTTAATCCTTCCTCTAGTCTTTAGGTATTATTAAACTTTAGGTATTATTAAACTCTCCTAGAAAAAGTATTTATTTTTTAAAAATATTTATTACTTTTTTAGCTTCTTTTAAAATTTTAAGGTCCAGATTTGCTCCCTCCCTCTTAAACCTCTCATCACCTACTAAGAAGCTGAACAATATGAAATATACTTGTGGAATCATGTAAAATGTATTTCCATGTCAGCCATATTGCAAGAAAAAAGCAAAAAGCAAGAAAATATTTCAATTTTTACTCAAGAGTTCATCAATTCTCTCTTTGGAGGTGGATAGTTGTTTTATTTTCAGTATGAGTCCTTTGGAATTGCCTTGGATCACTGTATTGATGAGAATAAACAAATCTTAGAGTTCATCATCATTATAACATTGTGCTTGTTTTACACAATGATCTCTCAGTTCCTCTTACTTCATTTTGTATTAGTTCATATAGCTAATGCAATTTTTTTCCCCAGTAACTACTCTCTCATCATCATTTCTTATGACATAGTAATACTCCGTCACAGTTATATGCTGCAACTTGTTCAACCATTCCCCAAATGATGAATATCCTTTCAATTTCCAGTTCTTTGTCATTACAAAAAGCTGTTATAAATATTTTTATACATATGCATCCTTTTCCTTTTATCTCTTTTACAACTGTTTTATAGCCCTTTTGGCATAGTTCCAGATTGTTCTTCAAAATGGTTGGACTAGTGAACTGATCCACCAAAAGTTCATTCATATACCTATTTTCCCTTATCCCTTCCAGCATTTGTCATTTCTGATAGGTATGAGATGGTACCTCATAGTTGTTTAATTTGCCTTTCTCTAATCAAGTGATTTAGAGTTTTTTTTTAATATGAGTATAGGTAGCTTTGATTTCTTCTTCTGAAAACTACCTTTATATATCCTTTGATCATTTGTCCATTGGGAAATGACTTCTCTTATTAAAAATTTGGCAAATTTCCCTATATATTTGAGAAATACAGCTTTTATCAGAGAAATTTCTTGGTTGTCTATGGTATCTTTTAGCCAAATGTCATGTCCCTGATTATCCCCTTGAATTAGGGTTTATATTTGCCTTTGCTCTGTTGAGACCACGATTTCCATTTCTACCCTATTTATTATATATATTTGAACTATATTAGACTCAACTCTAGTCTTTCCACTTCTTCTGTGTGTCTTTTTCAAGGGCATCTTGTAAACAACTTATTTTTAGATTCTGATTTCTAAATCATTCTGCTATTGGCTTCAGTTTTACAGCTAAATTAATCTCATTCACATTCATAGTTGTTTTTCCTGTGTATCTTCCTCCATATCATTTCTTTTGTTTATTTTTATTTCTCCTTCTCATTTTATCCTATCTTTCCTCAAAAGTCTGTTTAACTTCTAACCATTATTTCCCCTAATTTCTCTCCTACATCTCCTTTCCTCCAATATATCTTATCCCTTTCTTCTATCTCACGTGTGTGTTTGTGTGTGTGTGTGTGTGTGTGTGTGTAGAAAAAGAGACAGTTCCCTCTTTGAACCAATTTGACTAAAAGTGAGATTCAAGCACTGACCCTCTACTCCAACTCTAGCCAATATTTTCCTTCCCCCCACTATAAAAGCTCTTCCTTGCATTTCTCTTTTATCTTAGAAAATTTGTTCCATTCTACTTTTCTCTCCCCCCCAGTGTATTTCTCTTTTTACCTCTACATTCTTTTTTATTGAAGATCATCTGAAAACCTATACCCTCTATCTCTGCAGACTCTAACTGTTCCAATAATAATAAAATTTCTAGAAGTTAACATGTATCCTCTTACCATATAGACATGTAAATAGTTTAATGCTATTGAGTCCTTTATGTTTACTCTTTGATGTTTAAAGCTTTTATGTTTCTATTTGAATGTCAGATTTACTACTCAGTTCAGGTCTTTTTTTCCCTTGCCTATTATTACTTTTTTTAAAAAAAATAGTATTTTATTTTTCCCATTACATGTAAAGACAATTTTTTAACATTCATTTTTGACTTTATTTTTTTGCGAGGCAATAGGGGATTAAGTGACTTTCCCAAGGTCACACGGCTAAGTAATTATTAAGTGTCTGAGGTTAGATTTGAACTCAGGCCCTCCTGACTCTGGGACTGGTGCTCTATCTACTGTGCCACTTAGCTGACCCCCAACATTCATTTTTTTAGTTTTTTTTAGTTTTTACAAGGCAATGGGGTTAAGTGGCTTGCCCAAGGCCACACAGCTAGGTAATTATTAAGTGTCTGAAGCCGGATTTGAACTCAGGTACTCCTGACTCCAAGGCCAGTGCTCTATCCACTGCACCACCTAGCCGCCCCCCAACATTCATTTTTAATAATATTTTTCATTTCCAATTTTCTTCCTCCTTCCCCTCCCTCTTCCCTAAGATGGTAAGCAATTTGATATAGGTTACATATATACAATCATGTAAAACGTATTTCCATATTAGTCATATTATGAAAGAAGAAAGAACAAAAAAGAAAAAATTAAGAAAAAATAGTGACAATAGTATACTTCAATCTGCATTCAGATTCTATCAGCTTTCTCTGGATGTGGGTGGATAGTATTTTCCACATATGGATAGTGTGTGAGTCTTGCAATTGTCTTGAATCATTATATTGCTGAGAAGCAGCTCTGGTCTTTTCATCAGGATTGCTTGGAAGTCCTAATTTTCATTAGATAATCATTTTTTCCTCTAAAGGTCCATATACTCAATTTTACTGGGTAAGTTATTCTTGGTTGTAATCCTAGCTCCTTTGCCCTCCAGAGTATCATATTCCAAGACCTCTGCTCCTTTAATGTGGAAGCTTCTAAAGCATGTTTGATCTTGATTGTGGCTCCATGATATTTTGAATTGTTTCTGGCCGCTCGCAATATTTTTTCCTTGACTTGAGAATTCCAGAATTTGACTATAATATTCCTAGGAGAGTTCATTTTAGGAGGTAACTAGTGAATTCTTTCAGTTTCTACTTTACCTACTTGATCTAAGATATTAGGGCAATTTTCCCTTATAATTTCTTGAAATGTGTTATCTAGACTTTTTTTTTTGGACATGTCTTATCAATCTGTTTTTCAGGTCAGTTGTTTTTCTGATGAGATATTTTACATTTTCTTCTATTTTTTTCTTCTTTTGATTTCTTGACTCTCATGGAGTCATTAACTTTCCCTTGCAAAATTCTAATTCTTGAGGAATTATTTTCTTTGGTGAGCTTTTGTTACTTTTGTTTTTCCCATTGGATCAAGTCTCCTTTTAAATGTATTCTTTTCTTTAGTGAATTTTTGTAAAACTATTCTGTATATCTCTTGCAAGCAACATTGTTATATTTTGGTTTCTAATCCATTCTGCTAACTGCTAAATCCATCTCATTTATACTCATGGTTATGATTACTTTGTATCTTCCTCCGTTTCATTTTCTTCTGTTTATTCTTCTCTCTCTTTTTTGTTCTGTCTCTCCTCAAAAGTCTATTTTATTTCTAACCGTTACTTCCCCTCCCACTTTACCAATTTATCTATTTCTTCAGTATTTATATGCCTTTTTTTAATCAAGCTGTTAATTCTTTTCATAATTTTCTCATATTGCCCTCACTTCTTTCCCCATGTTTTTCCTCTACCACTCACCTCTTTCTTTAACCCTTCCAGGGATTCTTACTAATTGGACCCAAGGCCAATAAGAATTCCTGCATTATTATTTTTTTCTTTTAAGTGTGGGTCTTTATCTTCCCTTCCACCATAGTAGCTTTTAATGGTCAAGTTTTTCTTGGTTGTTTACTCATTTTCACAGACTGTTAAAGTTAGACTCTATCCTCCTGGGGGTGAGGAGACACTGTGCTAAACTTTAGGCATTTTTGTATGTTTTCAGGTGTTCAGAGCTAGTTCCAAAGATCTGCAAGTTTTTGGTACTTCAAAGGTAGTGCAATCCTAGAAGAGTTGTAATCAATGTTCTCTTGGTCTACTCTCGGTTTTTACTATTGCTTCTCTTTGCCTTGGAATTGTGACCAGATCCCTTGCTCTCGTACTCTTCTTGGTCTTCCAAGGTTCCTATTACTTCGTGACTAATAACAAGCTTCTCTCTGCCCCAGAACTGTGGCTCAGAACTGTCTATGGACAGTAAAGTTGCCAAGCAGTACCAACTGCCAAAGGATCCCCTGTAAATTCTTTCTGACCATCTGTTTGACCCCCTTGCCATCTCTGGACTGAGTGCCCCCAAAGCTGCTGCCACTACTTTGGTTACCTCTTAAAGCCCATCACTGGTGCTCCTGCAATCCTTCGCCCCAGTGTTATGGACTTCCCTTGTGGAAGTTGTCATAGGATAGAAAAATGTCTCACTCTGTTCTCTGTGGGGCATTATTTTTAAGTTTTTTTAAGAGGAAAATACTATAAGTATCTTTAAAAAAAATTTCCAAAGTTGTTTCTTAACATCCCACAGCAATCTCTGCAAAGATTAATGACCCTAATCATCAAGAATACTTTCTTAAAATCTAGATTATCAATATACACTATTGTACAACGTTTTTCCAACAGTCATTAGTAAATAACAGAATACCTGATCACCATTATATGTCTTGTGTGTTTACTTTTCATGTATATTTAATTTATGTGACAATATGACAATAGCAGTAACAACTTTACCACTTTCATAGAATGGTTATGAGTGGACAATAACACTTTTTTGTTGTATGATTATGCTCAAGAATGCTCATCTAACAATATCTTTTTTTATGAAGTATAATGGAATTTATTTCAGAGCAACCTTCACATAATGTAATTAATTCCTCTTGTTGTATGCATTTATTTATCAAGATCTGCCCTTGTTCCCACAGACTAGTCATGTGAATTAAAATTCCTAATATAGTTTACTTACTTACCCTGCAGGCCTCAGGCAGGCCATCTCTTGGGACTGGCTCCTGTTCCAGCAAGAAGTTTGCAACAGGCATCCGGTCTGAGGTAGGAGTTCAACTCTCCTCACTGATGGTACCTCATTTCTGCGGTACTGACTGCTTGCCAGATTTCTAACTTTTTCTATCATATATTGATCTAATTAATCCCTATATTTTCCCTGGTTCTTGACTATTTGCCTGTGTTTTGACTTTCTTACATGTGCATATTCCTCCCAATGAATTCTAAAGATCCAACCTTGTCACAACTGTCAGCTTCTAGGCACTCTCTGTTTCCATTATTTTCTTGTATTTAACTCCTGTATTTCATTCCCAGGGTTCCCTTGACTCTGCCTTGGTGTCCTTTTTTTGGTTTGTTTTTTTCCTTCAACTCCTTCTGACACTGCTGACATTTATGTCTATTTTTTTAACCCCCCCCAAATTCTATGTTTTGTCAAACTGATCAGAATTGTCTTTCTATCACCTTACCATCCTTATACTTTTGCATAAATTAGCAGTTTTTTTATGGTTTCCATCAGTATGAACTTAAGTTGCATTGATATCCTTGCTTGTAACTCAGTCACTTCACTTTACTACAAGACATGATTCCTGTACTGGTTCCCTTTATGTATTAATTCCTCATCCAGGGCCACCTCCAGTCGTCCACTGGATCCAGATCTGGAGGAGAAAATGAGACTGGTGACTGAGCACATCAGCCTCTCACTCAAATCCAGTTCATATGCATGTCATGGCATCACCCCCTTGATGTGGTTTTCTTCAAGAAAGACAGACAAACAGCAACAGCAACAATTCTTCATAATAGGTCTTAGATAGATTCACAGACTCTCAGTTGAAAGGCAATGGAGCCATTTAGCTTATGCCTGAACAAGAATTTCCTTGGCAATATCCCCTACAAGTGATTATGCAGCTTTTGTTAAGGGTTTCTTGTAACAGGAACCTCACTATCTCTCTCCAGACAGGCTATTCTTTTTCTAGGTAACTCTATTATTAGGAAGTTTCTCACTTTCCTCAGGTACAAATTTTCCTCTTGGGAAGTGTTGCGCATTTCTCCCTATTTCTCTCTGTGGCCCAGAAAAAGTCTAATCCCTCTTTCCCCAGGCTAACTCCTCAAATATTTGTGGTGCTCATGTCCCCACCTCAATTTTTTCTCATCTCTCAGGTAACCAAATCCATTTCTTTCTATCAAACTTAATGTGGCCATACTGGGCAGTCTTCTCCAGGTACCCTCGAGTATCTCTTTATTTTTTTTTAAACCACCTATGAGTATTAAGTGAGGAATTTTCTCTAATGATGTAGATTGGTACTTTCTCTTCTATCTATAGTATTAGAGAGTAGCCTGGGGCCAGAGGTGAAGAGACTTGTTTACAATCCCCCCCCACCCCCCACCCAGTATGGAACAGATGCAGAACTTGAAAACACTGATCTCCCTGTCTCTTTATGCCACAACAGCTTTCTCTCCTTCTTAAAGTAGAAAGAATTGAAGGAAGAGTTTTTGGAGCTGAACTTAATGTGCCAGCCAGATGTGGCCTGAACAGGAGAGAATTAAAAAGGACTCCCTCACCTCACAGCAGTCCTGACACTGCCTTTCAACATCTATGAAGATCTCTGTAGCTCTGTTAATCAACATAACACACCCTTCACTCTGCCTCTGAGTTCTCAGGAAACTGTCAGAAAAAGCTGCTCTTTGTTTTCCTTGTCTCTACTACAATGGAAAACATGCTAAATAGAAGGCAGGGACCTGGATTCAAAATTCTGACTCCTCTACTTAAAAACCTGAGTGACTTGGAGTAAGTCATTTATCTCTGGGACTCAGTTTCCTCACCTGTAAAAGGAAGAAATTAGAAAAAAATTATTTCTGAGGTCCCTTATCGTTTTGAATGATTCTCTAATCTGATTTTTTTTTTTACTCCAAATCCTTAATAAATTTCATCTAATTGTATTTGGTCAACATTACTGCATTTCAGCATCTTTTTGGATTCTAAATCTGTCATCAAACATGTTAGTGATTCCTCCTTGTTTTGTGTCATTAGCAAATTTAATATTTACCTTTGTTTCAAACTTCCCTTTTATTCATTCTATCCACACTCTCTCAAGTGGTGCCCTCATATACTTCCATGGGTTTAATCTTCACTATACAAATGACTCCCTGACCTATATATTTCATGTTTCACCAATAGTTGTGCTTGGTTTTAACTACATTTTATACATATTGTGGTTAATATGCTCATTTACATTCATTTTATTTCGCACCACACACCAGGGACCTTTTGGTATATAGTCCTCCCCCCTTTCCGTTTCTCTTTTGTAAATTGTTTTCCCCATTAGATGGTAAGTTCTTTGGGGGCAGAGACTGTCTTTCCTTTCCTTAATTGAATCCCTAACCCTTAGCACATAGGAGGCACTTAATCAATGTATAATGAATTTAATTGAATTAAATGTAAACTGCCCTGTACTGTCCTTTGCTCTAGATTCACATCAACAACTATCTATCAGATACTTCCAACCGATTATTCTAGACATCTCAAGTTCAACATATCTAAGACCTTCTTGTTATTTCTTTCCCTCAACTCACTTCACATCCAAACTTTCCAGTTACTTTCAAGGGCACCATCATTCTTCCATTCACCTAGCATCACAGTCTTGGTGTTAGACTTGACTCCTCAATCTCACTTGCCCAGCAGTCAACTGGTTGCCAAGTCTCAACATTTCTTTATCATCTCTCCCATATAACCTATTCCTTCCATTCATACTTGAGTTGAGGCCCGCATTGCTTCCTTCTTGCCTGGACTATTTCAGTGGTCTCCTGATCGTTTCCTCTGCAATCTGCTTCCCACCACTGACCATTCTCCACACAGTCTCTAAAGTCATTTTCCTTACTTAGAGGCAACTTTGCATGGTTCCACACTGCCTGCCATTTAAAACCCTTAGCAACATGTCTCCAACCTCCCTTTCCAGCTTCAATGTATAATACTAGTCCCTTCTAGCCTTCATGCTGTTCCTTAGACAAGAATATTCCATCTCTCATCTCTGTGCCTTTGCTAGAACTGCTCCTTATGCCTTAAATGCCCTTCCTCTACATTCTGTCTCCTTTAAGATTCTGCTAAAGCTCCTCCTTTTAAGGTTTTCCTGATCCCCATAGCTGATGTTCTTTCCTTCCCAAAAGTCACTTTGTATTCATTTTACATATATTCTTTACATAATATGAATTTATAAATGTGACCCCCCCTTTAAAATGTAAGCTTCCTGAGGGCAGTGACTTTTATTGTTATCTTTGTGTTTAATGTGATGTCTGACATAATTTAATAAATGCTTTCTTGATGAAGTAGTAAGTTCATTCTCCTGGGAGGAGATCCGCAAGCAGAGGCAAATTGATACCTCCTCAAGGTTTCCACTAGATTTTAAGATCCTTGTGGGTATAAACCCTGTCTCTTCTAAACATTTATCTTCCATAGGACTTAGAAAAGTATTCTGCTATACAATTCAACCTAGGTATTTAATAAATATCTATTCAATTGAATGTTATAAAGGCAATTCATACCTAGATATCCAAATTAGGGGGGTTGTTCAAAGTCCCTTCTAATTCCAAGATAATAAAATTTTTATGAAATAAAAAGAGTATGAAGGATGAACTGAGATTCCTTTTTAAATGATGGCATATTTTACATTAGAACTACATCAGGTTTCTCTTTTCATCTTGGTCCTTTTTTCATTTTCCTTCTGCCAATGCATTTCAGTGGCTCAAGGAATCCTTTACAATTTAACAGGTGGTTTTTGAGAGTTTCTGTGATTGAAAACTTCATCATCCTGCAGTCAGGGTTGTAATGAAATTCTTCTGTAGGCTGGTTCTTGAATGGCAAACATAGTATGTCACCAAGCCTATTTTCAAAACCTTTACAGGTTGTCATAGGACTTGGCCACAATAAGCACTATGCTGACAATATCCTTTGAGAATACTGGATCAAACTCAGGTATCAAGATATCAGAATAAGCCTTTAGTAGACTTGGTCACTATATGGGTAATGGTTGGTTGATACTGAACTGCACTTCTCTACTAGTTCCTTTTTCTAGAGTAATACTTTTGGTTATCTCTGTTTCTAGATAATGGTGACATACTTTAAGCAGGATTGGCTAAATTGATCTTTATATTAAAAACTGTTGCATTTTCTAAGTGATTTGTATGTTCTCTTTTAGCACAAAGTTCATATTGTGCAATAAAAAATAGTTTATGATCACAGTTATAATTTATGACAGTTTTCATTATTATACAATATCATCTTTTATTTTAAATAATTCATTTTTTCTACACTCCACCCATTTAAAAAATGTTTTTCCCTCTGCTTCACAGCCCCCAAAAGAGACAAGACAGTAGACAGTAGACCTGAGGAAAGAAAATGCCAAGATCTATTATATTTATGACATAACTTTGAAAAAGTAAGGACTAGGCAATAGGGGTTAGAAAATTTAACCTAACTAATGCCTTTTTATTGGAAGGTTTGAGAAGATTTAAAAAAAAAAAACCACAAAGCTCATTTGTTGTATTCTCTGTTATGGACAGCCTGAGGAGAGTAAATGGATAGCTTCATCTACTAGCATTATTGCTTTCCGTAAAGCATTATTGAACCCTCTAATAGCAGCATCGTTTCAACGCTTTGTATCAGTAAAAGGAGAGTTATTGGAAAATGGAGTGCTCTTCTGGCAAGAGGTTCAAAAATATAAGGTACTGTAATAAATTGAAATAAGCCATTTATTTATGATGAGGAGAAAAATGCATTGAAATTTCATATTTTTAAGTGAATAAAAAATGTGTAGTTGATAGGTTTGTTTTTCAGTAATTTAATTTTGATACATTGTTCCTTTCTTCATCTACATAGAAACATTAAAGTTCAATTTTTCAACTGTTGGATAATAACAAAAATGTTAATATTCTAGATCTTTTTGTGCTTATGAAATACTAGTGAACTATGAAGAAAACTTGTCCATTTTAAGATGAATTAAATTTGACTTATAGTAATATGCCATTATATTAATTATAATTGAACTTAAAACACTTATTTCTTATTTCTGCATATAGTTTATAAATATACCATACATAACTGGGAAGCTAAGTGGTGCAGTGGCCTTGGAGTCAAGAGGACAGGAATTCGAATCCAGTCTCAGACATTTGACACTTACTAGCCATGGGACCTTGGCATGTCACTTAACCCTGATTACTTTGCATCCAAGGTCATCTCCAATCATCCTATTCCATATCTGGCCACTGGACCCAGATGGCTCTGGAAGAAAGTGAGGCTAGTGATTAGCAAAGCAACCCCTCACTCAAATACAATTCGTGTACTTGTCATAGTATCACCACCCTGATGACATTGGTGGTCTTTGAGAACAAGGGACATAAAAATCAAATCACTCAATATCATATATTTTTCTGTCATATTTCTATGTTTTCTACTGTAGTTCAGGAAACTAAAGATAAATTTCTTCAATTCATATTTAGGAGCTATAACAAAGACCACGTTTACAAAGATAACAATGAAGAGAAAAAAGATTCTATAGGAATAATTAACATTTATATAGCATGTTAAGGTTTACAATGCATTTTCTTCTTGTTAGCTTTGTGATTAGGCAATATGAGCATTTATTACTTTTTATAAATATTTTATATTAATATAATTATATAAAGCTTATATGTTATATGAACATTATTATACTTTACAACAAAAGATATTTTTCCATAGTCAACCCCAACTTTGTAACTGGCTGAGCTAGAATTCAAATTTTCTGAGTCTAATTTTCTCTTTTCCAAAGAAGAATGAATGATTAGATAAAGGCAGTTTATTTTCATATTGTTAAATTAGAATAAAAAACTAATTCAAAGGAAACTTCACAATTATCTAGTTCAACTAGTTCAATTAACTATTTCAACAGTAAGGCCTCTGACTGAACACTTCTGGGGATGAAGAGATCACTACTTGACCTTTTCTCTTTGAATTTAATTATAAAAATTTTTGTCTTATACTTCTTTGCAAAGGTTTTGTAGTTTCTAAACTGTCTTTTCATTCCTTATCCTTCTATTTTTATTTTTAAATGAGACCTTTTGGTTTGAACACTCTTAGATTTAAGAGTTTTGTTCTGACATTCTTTTACCCCATAGTATTTTGTCATAATAGGAGTGTTCTTTTGCTTTCTTATTTCCTTTCATCACACATAAACAGAAACACCCCATCCACAATTATCTCCTGGGTTGTTTTTGAAAAGAAATGCTGCTAGGAGTGGCTCTTGTAGTTTCTCATTGATTCCCTACTATACCAGATATTAGTTCCAAGCTAACTTTGATTCAGTTTCCTCTGACACTATTAGCCCTCAGAACCCTTGCAACAGAGCCTTAACCACAGGGAAGGGCATTGATAGTAGGGCCTCTTGCATTTTTTTCTTTCTTTCTTTCTTTTTGTTATTTTTGTGAGGAGGATTGCTTTTAAGATGGTTTCTTTCCTTTTCTTTCTCTTCTTTTTTTGACTTATTTTTTCCAGTTTTTGAGATGTGGGAGAAAGGAACTAGAAATACCTAGAAGAGTTCACTAACCATCTCATCAGAAGTCCAACAATTTTTTTTTAAATCCAAATTTGAAACTTTATTTTTAGTCCTATTAAATTTCTTTTTTTTAAGTTGCTCTATCATTCTAACCCAATGTACTCTTATCCCTTTTAAAAATTCCCCTATATCTATGATAAATTTGATCACATACATATTGAATTATAAATTTCATACAGCTATATAGTAAGCCAAGTTATACCATATGACAGAGGAAGAAAATGAGACAATATAATGTGTACCTAGAGAAATCATAAGCATGGCCTACCTCCGTAATTACTTTATTTGTGTGCAATTGTCTGGTTTTCCATTCCATACTTGAATAAACTTATATTGTCTTAAATGGCAAATAGTCTTAGTCTTTCCCATTGACCCAGTTGTTTATGTAAACTACCCAGGAGGAGAAATTTCAGAATTTTTGGCTTAGAATGACTTTGAATTGAATGTATTAACTCTCAAGAGTTCTTTAATTCTAAGAAAAATCAAAATTACTATTTAAAAAATATCTGATGCTCCTCAAGTATTTTGCAATTTAATTTGTAATCTAGTTTAATGTTTGCAAAGTGCTTTGTATATACTTTCTCATTTGAATACTTATATTATCTCTTTCCAGCTTCTCAGGTCTGTTAATACATTATGTCTTTTGATATTACAATTAAAGTACCCTTTTGGTTAAAGTATCTTCATTAAGGAAACAATTTTCAGTTCAGTAAATATGAAATGTCTTTTATGTTCAGGTCACTGTGCTGGATAGTATGGACAAAAAGATATTAGCCCCAGTCATTATCTTTAAGAAGTCTGTGAGGGAGGTTCATAAAAATTGATCTAATACAAACCAGCTGAGGAATATCAAGAGCATGGCCCCCGTGGACACTTTCTCCCTCCTTACCTTTGCCTTTCCCTTGGCTTCCTCCAAGGATCAATTTAAATCCCATTTTATTGGAGGTCATTCATGGTACCCCTAGCTGCTCATGAACTCATGCTCACTGTAAGGATATCTTCCGTCTACTTGGTATAGATAGATATAGGTGAGAAATTGGAAAGAATACTTGACCTTAGTATTTTACTTTGGGTCAAATCTTGCCTCAGATACTTAAAAAACTCAATTATTTTTCAGTTATGTCCAACCTTATTTGGAGATTTCTTGGGAAAGATATTGGAATGGTTTGCTGTTTCCTTCTCTAGCACCTTTTACTGATCAGAAAACTGAGTCAAACAGGGTTAAGTGACTTGCCCAGGATCACATAGCCAGTCAGGTCTTCCTAACTCCAGGGCCTATACCAAAGTGGTGATGATATTAAAGAAAAGAAGCAGGTGATGCTGCAATACAGAGGTGAATTGGCAAGACCTTGGTGACAGATTAGATATGGCAGGTAAAAGATACTGAGCTTGAGAGCCTGGGGAACTGAGAATAATGTACCTTTGACAATAACAGGGAAAGGTTTTAGGAGAAAGAGAATGAGTTCACTTTTGAACATTGTGCACCAAAGATGTCTCCTGTCTATCTAATGTCAGATGACTGAAGTCAGTAGAAAGATTAGGGCTAGATAAGTGGATTTGAGAGTCCTCAGCACAGAGGTGATAATTAAATCCATGGGAGACAGATAAGTTCAAGTGAAGTAGGTATAGTAGGAGAGAAGAAGAGGGCCCAGGATAGAGCCCTGACACCAGGGTTAGTAGATGTGACCCAAGTGAAGATCCAGTGAAGAAACCAGATAGGTAGGAGGAGAACCAGGAGAGTGGTGTCCCAAAAACCAGAGAAAAGAGAGAGTATAAAGAAGAGGGTGATGGACAGTGTCAAAGACTGCAGAGAAGTCAAGAAAAAAGATGACAATTAGAAAATTCAGTCGCTTTTAAGAGAGGCAGTAAGAGAGTGGAATGATGAGGCTGGCAGTTGGATTATTGAGAGAGCAAAGATATTTATAAAACACTTTGCAAACCTCAAATGCTATATAAGTATTATATATTACTATTACTGTATCTTGTTATATATGTTATCTACATATTTAGAGTGTAAATGTCTTGAGGCAGGGTCTTTCCCATCTCTTTTGGGAGGTTGGGGGAGGAGTGCCATGTCTTTTAGTATACCCTGATATAAGTGTCTGATAAATGCTTATATTAACTGACTAAAAAGATGTGCCATCTGTATTAGAGCTTGAAATAAAGTCAGCTGAGATCTTAGAGTCATTTAATCCAAATAACTTTGAGGAAACTGAGGTCCAGAGAGGTTAAATGAGAGATTGCAGAATATCATGCAGGTTTAGACAACAGTTACTAGGGAGCATATGAAAATTTGACTATTCCTCCCTTCTCTCATTCTGTAGGACTTGTGCCATTCTCACTGTGAGGATGCTATTATCCAGAATAAGATCACAGCTATCATCAACTGCTTTATTAATTCCAGTATTCCACCGACTCTGCAAATTGACCTTCCATTTGATCAAGCTCAGAAGATTATAGAGCACAGGAAAGAATTAGGACCCTATGTATTTAGAGAGGCTCAGGTAAGAAACCTATGTGAAATGTGGCTAAACAGCTTTTAAAACTGACTAAAAGTCAAAGTATTCATTTATGCTATTCATAGGGATAAACATGAATAGATTTATTTGGCAAGGAAAACATTTGATTCTTCAGTTCCAGAATCATTTTTATTTTAATATAAAGTATTTCTATATACTACTGAGATGCAGAGGTCATGTGATTCATCCTATACAACTTATTAAATATTTGAATTTTTATAATTTTAGTTTGTATTTTACAAACCTCTCTGCTTCCTTTTCCTTGCCTGTCCTCTTTCCTCATTTCTTTTTCAAATGAAATGATACAATCACCTTTTGAGGTCAGTTTCCTTAATAGCTTTTCTTTGTTCAAAGGAAAAAAGTATTTAAGAGGGAACAGGGATAAATCAGGAAATGACTGAATTGTTAAAAAAAAAAGTATCAATAAAAATATGATAGGGGCACTGGCCTTAGAGTCAGGAGTACCTGAGTTCAAAATCCGACCTCAGACACTTAATAATTACCTGGCTGTGTGACCTTGGGCAAGCCACTTAACCCCATTGCTATGCAAAAACTATATATATATACACATATATATATATGTATATATATATATGATAAATATAAATAAAAATATTGGAAAAGATAAACAAGATAAAAATAGAATATCAGCTGCCATAAAAATGTGCAAAACATGTGAGTTTAAACAAATGCATATCTTGGAAGATAGAAAAATTTATGCAATCCACAAAATAAATGAGGATGAGATTCAAATACTAAGTTTACATGAAATATACAGTTTGTTAAAGAAAAATCTGCCTGTTTAATCTGTTACAGTTATTTTCTTCAAAAGAAAATTAGGAAACTGAAGTCCAGAATAACTTATTTGAGAGAACTGAGACAGAGAACTGAGACAGAGTAGAGGTACAAAATCAAATATTAATTAAGGCAATATGTTAGGTATTGGCAATGCAAAGAAAAAACTTAAATTGAAATTGCTTTTAAAAAACTTAACGTGAGATGTCTGGGGTACAGAATAAGTAGCTTGAATTTTCTGTCAAAGACCAATGTCACTGGCATCTGGTACCTGTAATTCATTCCCCATTTGCTGAACCTGAGTCAGGAATTAATTGACTCCTCTTTCCAGTGTGTGTTCAGTCATTTAGTCCAGTCAGATGCTTCACAACCCTGTGGACCATAACTGTCCATGGAGTTTTCTTGGCAAAGATACTGAAGTGGTTGGATATTTCTTTCTCCAGTGGGATTTAAGGAAAACAAAAGTTAAGTGACTTGCTCAGGGTCACATAATTAGTAAATGTTGGAGACAGAATTTGAACTTGGATCTTCCTGACTCTAGGCCCAGTATCCACTGCCAGCACTGCTAGCTAGCTAAAATGCTTGAAGCATGAAGCCCAAGTATATATATACACTCTTAGGGCTTAGAGTTTAAATAACTAAAAGTGTACAATTTTGAGGAATACCACCAGCTATTCAAAATAGGTTATCTTAGGAAAAATATTTAGATAGTTTTCTAAATATGATAGGAGTGGCAAGATAAGGAGAGGGTCAGAATAAATAATAGAAGATTGCTTTATGATTGAGAATTTACATATTATATATTATTGATGAGTTCCTGGGAATGGAGAAGACCATTCATAGAGTTTAATAGAATTAATCTAGATATATTTTGGGTTTCCTAGGGTGTATATCCAAGTCAAAAATATATTATCGAATCTTCAACCTCTTCCTAGCTCTCCAGGAGAAATGTGTCATTAAATGATTTTAAAGTCATGACTTAGAAATTTAGGGACTTAAGAGCAAAAAAAAAGACATTTTTATTCTTCCATTAGAAGGTTTTTATTTTGAAAGAGAAAGAATATGGTAATTGAAAACAGCTGGTTATACAGATAGTAGTAAAGAATAGAATTCAATTTTCTGGACAAAAATTTATGATATCCTAATGATAGGCTCTGGGTAATGAAGAGAGTACATCTCAAGAGGATTGAGAAGAATGTGTTTGGCAAGAAACAAACTGATCATTGAAAGCTGAGAAGGATAAAGATAAAATCCCTAGATAAAATTATAAAATTGGTTACTATAAAACTGAAAGATAACCATTATGCTGTTAAAGGAAGAATAGGAGATGTGAACATTAATTTATAGGACATAAATGATAGAGAAAAGGGCTGTGGATAAAACTTAAAACCTTACATGTGTTTCTAGAAATTAGTATATAACATTAATAAAATTTTCAAAAAATGCCATGCATAGATATCAATAGTGAAAGAGTGAATCTATAAACCTTCACTAAACCCTTATTGTGATAAGCACCAGACATTTTAAAAGAGGACAAAAACTCCCTGCCTTCAAAGAACTTATAACATATTAGGGAAACACATGGAAAAACCATATACATATATATATATATATGAGATATGAGAGATATCCTCCATGTATGAGGAGCAGCAAGAAATGTAATAAAATGTGTAAAAACTAAAAATGCAGGAAGGGGCCTGTTTATGAAGGATTTAAATGCCAAACAGAGGAGTTTGTATTTGATCTAGGAAATAATAAGACGCCATTGTAGTTAGTTTATTGAGTAGGAGAGGCTAGTGCAGTCCCACCTAATACTTAAGGAAAATCACTTTGGCAGCTGACTAGAAGATGGACTGGAGGTGGGAGAGATGAGGCAGGGAGGCCAATTAGAATGTTGCAGTGAACCACAGGAGAGATAATGATGGCCTCAGGTGGGAATAGAGTGGAGATATATATGAAAGCTATTGTGAGGATAGAAATTAAAAGGTTTGATACTATTTTGGATGGTAGGGTTAACTGAAAGGAGCTCAGAGTGACACTGAGGTTGCAAGCCCAGGTGATAGAGAAGATGAAAGTGCTCTTGGCAATAATAAGGAAGTTTAGAAGAGGGGAGAGGTTTGGGCAAAAGATGATGAATTCTCTTTTAGACATGTTGAATTTGAAATATTGATGGGACATCCAGTTTGGGATGTCTTAATATACAATTTGCTTGTGTCTAATAATTTCTAATAGAAAACTAATATCTATATGTATATTTTTCTGTGTATTATGTAATCAAAATGTCTAATATAAAATATCCGTAGTTGTCAGTATGGGACTGGAACTGTGCAGAATAGACCTAAATCCAAAGATCTGGAAATCTTCTCTATAGGAGAAATAATTGAATCCATGGGAGCTGATAAGATAACCAAGTGGGATAGTGTAGAGGAAAAAGCAATGAGGGCAGGGACACATCCCTTCCCTCTGAAATTTTCCACCAGTTTATCCTCATATGCCCATGGTTACTTGTTACCCTAATTAGAACATGAACTTCTTGAGTACCCTAACACCTGAGGGGATCTGAGATGTTCTTGGGTAGTGAGCAGTCCTTGATGCCCCTTGAGGGAGAGGTGAAGAAGGTGAGGTAGGGGAGAACTTAAACAAGGGTGCAAGGGCTCAACATACGAGTAGTATGTGTGGAGGACAGCAAGTCGGGGAGTCTGACTGGCACACTGACCGCTGAAGGGGAGTATTGGGCAGTCAGTGCAGAAGACAAGCTGGCCAGCCAGAGCATGCGATCTTATCCAGGGGAATAAAGGAATCTCTGAAGCTTCTTGAACTGGGGCAAAGCCTTGTCAGATCCTTGCTTTAGTAATGTCTATTCTGGCAACTATGTCGAGGGTGAATTGGAAAGAGAAGAGGTAAGATAAAGAGTACAGAGAGAAATCTGGAAGTCTAATGGCACCAGATTTTATATACTTTCATTAAGTTCACTGAGAAGGTAAGGTGCTTTTAAAAAAATAAGCTCCCTCAAAGTACAAAGCAAAAGACATGGAATTTAAGTGTCTGACCTCATAAAATTTGCATTAAGTCTAATAGAGAAGTATAAAATTCAGATAATAGTACCACAAAATATTTACATGATAGTTTTGTGGTTCAGTCATTTCAGTTGTGTCTGATTCTCTATGACCCCATTTGGGGTTTTCTTGGCAAAGATATTAGAGTTACTTGCCATTTCCTTTTCCAATTCATTTTACAAGGAGGAAACTGAGGCAAAGAGAGGTAAGTGCCTTGTCCAGAGTCACACAAGTAGTAAGTGTCTGAGACAAGATTTGAATATGGGTCTTCCTCTATTCCACTTAGCTACCTTAGATAGATATCTTAGAAATTATTTGTTCTTCTCAGGTTTTGATCCCTAAGGGATTAACTAAACCCTATGGCATTAGTCATTTAAAGCACTTGTTTAACCATTTGTCATGGAGATCTGGCCTACCAAAAGTCTAAGTGTACTAAGATTCACTTTGGGGGGAATACTTTATAAACAAGTGTCAGTAGCAAAGGGAGTTGCTCTTCAGACTCAACTTTTCTGACTATTGTGCTGTTGTTATTATCAATTTGAGTGTGTGTAACCATAAAAGTATATCTTTACTAGGTTTGTATTTGCAAAAAGTGTATACCTGAACTAAAATAAGAGATAGAAAAGAAAAATATAACACCAAATTTTTTGTATATTGCAGATTAGGTGAATAGTGTTGCTACTAACAGAGAGTGAAATAATGAGAAGCAGGTTTAAAAATATGCTGGGAAGAAGCAACTAGGTGTTGCAGTGGTTAGAGCACCGGCTCTGGAGTCAAGAGTACCTGAGTTCAAATCCGGCCTCAGACACTTAATAATTACCTAATAATTACCTAGCTGTGTGGATATAGAAAAGAACATCAATGAGCATCTATCACAAGTATTTGGAAAGTTAGCAAAGGAAACCAGGAAGAGAGTTTATCTGGTAGGCAGAAGTAGTCAAAGCTAGTGGTAGATGTAAATGTCAGTAGTAGTAGTAGTAGTAGTAGTAGTAGTAGTAATAGTGGTAGTAGTGGTAGTAGTGGTAGTAGTAGTAGTGGTGGTGGTAGTAGTGGTAGTAGTAGTAGTAGTAGATGCTACAAAAATAAAGACAAATACTGAGAAAAATAGAGTGAAGCACCAGCAGTCATGATAAAGTTGAAAGTCACATTTAGTTGAGTTAAAAGAAGTAGAAAATCTTAAGTATTCTTGAAGGCAGCAGCTAGGTGGAGCAGTGGATAGAGAATGGGCCCTAGAGTCAGGAGGACCTGAGTTCAAAACTGGCCTGACACTAAATACTTAACCCCATTGTTTTGCAAAGCCAAATACATACATACATACATATATATACATATATATATATATACATATATATATATATATATATAAATATATATATATATACACACATATATAAATTGTAATTTTTGGTCCAGAACTGTGATTTCACTGGCATAGTGAAATTCCTTTTACCTGTCATATTTTGAAGGATTAAGTGATTTACTTATAGTTAGTCACTTGTGGGTTAGAGACATGCTTGAATACAGATCTTCATGGTCTCATTGGTTTCATCCCTCTACCACTCAGTGAAGGGCTAGAACTACCTAAAGATGGAATGGGGTACCTTCAGAAATCACTAAAGGTCTTCAAGATGAGATAAAACACTCTCTGTCAGGATCCTGTCAAATGAACTCTTTTTTTTTTTTTTTTAGGTTTTTGCAAGGCAAATGGGGTTAAGTGGCTTGCCCAAGGCCACACAGCTAGGTAATTATTAAGTGTCTGAGACCGGGCTTGAACCCAGGTACTCCTGACTCCAAGGCCGGTGCTTTATCCACTACGCCACCTAACTGCCCCTCAAAGGAACTCTTAATCAAGAATAAGCCATACTGGATGATCCTTGAGAATCCCTTCCAATTTGGCGTCTTGATGATGCTTGACTCTAAGACTGTCCACTGAAGCACCTTTTGGATGCTGTTTCTCTGGATTAATGCAACCAAAGTCCGCAAACACCACTTGAGCACCAGGAAACACAGAGATTTGTGAAGAGTTTACTGAAAACAAGGAAAATTTAGTGTATGAGAAGGAAGGGCTGTTGAGTATTTATTTAAAAAGGAAGTAAACAGGGGCAGCTAGGTAGCTCAGTGGATAGAGCACCAGTCCTGGAGTCAGGAGGACCTGAGTTCAAATTTGACCTCATATACTTAACAATTACCTAACTGTGTGACCTTGGGCAAGTCACTTAACCCTATTGCCTTGCCAAAAACCAAACCAAAACAAAAAAACAAAAAGGAAGTCCACCATCAAATTTATTGAAGTTCCTTAATAATGAAACAAGTGATTACTTAAATGATCTTTAAGAAAACAGAGAGATCAGAAGATATGTATGTATGCACATATATGTGTGTTTATACATACATATATTTTGTCTTTGTAGTTTTTAACCCTAAGAAGTCATAGATTTTAAATAATGAAGCTATAAAAGTAGTGAATAATTTTAGAATCACTCATGAAATTTGGAGAGGTAGCATAGCATAGTGGAGTCAGGAAGCCTGGAATTTAAGCCATTCTTCTGAACACAGACAGGCTATGTGACACCCTGAGCAAATCACTTAATTTCCTACTGCCTTAGGCTGAATGGGAGAATTTTCTCACCAGGAAGTCCCTTCCACCAACAGGTCCAGATGATGGATGGGTGGATGGATGGATGGTTGGGAAGGAGAAATGAAGGGAGGGAAGTTGGGTGGAAGAAAGGGAGGCAGGGAGGGAAGAAGGAAGAAAGGAAGGACGGAAGGATTTCCAATCTGGATAGAAAAATTGCTAAAGTAGGGGAAAATCAAATGTTTTATGTCTTATAATAAACTGATCAATAAAACATTTATAAGAAAGTTTTTTTCTTTTGTCTTCATAGTTATCAAACTAATAATTCTCATATGAGAAGTACTTAGTATAGTAACTGGTGCATGTATATTCTCAATAAATGCTTTTTCCCTTGCCTAATAGTCAGCTTAAAGTCTCATGAGATGGTTCTTGCATTAGGTAAAAGCCATAGCTAATAAGCAGTAAGATGAAGAATTTCTTAGGATGACAGTCTGATCTGATGTGGCAAGTACTAAGTTTTTGCAAGAAATAACACGTGTGCATTGCAGAACTAATGAAAAGAATTTGGCACAGACTTTTGAGCACAATTCTTATCTATATAAATATCATGATCACTTAATGTAGAGTATCCTAATGGAGGGCATTAGTTAAGGGTACCATTCTGCTTTTTAAATGTTGATTTTCTTGCTTTCACATAAAAAGAAAGATTATATCATTTAAAAGTTGTCCAAGATTTATTCTTACATCTGCAGTGTTATTTAAGAGTTTTTCCAGAGGCAAAATGGTATTTCCTTTCTCCAAAAGAAAAAAAAATGGGGTTTTTCCCTTGATGAACTAAATGTTTAGAATATTTGTATAAAATATCAGTATACATGTCCATTTTTAAAAGAAAACATAAATTTCTTGTTAAAAAGGTAAATCTCCTAAAACCTAATGAATGTTTTTATTAATTCAGCCAACTAGTATGAGACATATAAAGAAGAAAGTGTTTTTTCTTAACTGCATATTTTAAACAAAGACTTCTCATTGGTAATAAAAAAAAAATTGATGTTAAGCATGTTAATAGCTTACATGAAGCTACCTAGAGATAAGTTACAGGAAGTATGCTGGATACTAAGTAAGGAATAGTTAATCCATTATTATGGTGAATTCTGTTTTAAATTGGGACAGTTATATCAAATTGTAACCTTAGTACTCGTTTTTTTCTGCCCAGATGACAATTTTGGGGGTTCTTTTTAAATATTGGCCACAGTTTTGTGAGTTTCAGAGAAATTTAACTGATGAGAAAGCTGTGACTACTTTAGAGAGAAGAAAAGAATTTAAGAAAAAACTGAGCACTTCTGCTGAAGACATATTAAAGGTAAGATGCTCCTTGTTTCTTGTGTTCACAGCTCTAAAAAAGTATGTTGTGTATGTAAGAGGTTTGAATGCAATGAATTCCCATAACCACTTAAAAGCCAAATCTTGTACAGGATTCTAAATAGGAAACAGTGCCTGCCCTCAAATTTCGTACAGCCTAAAAGGGGGTTTGAGCTAAGCCTCAAAGGAAATTAGGAATTCTAAGAGACAGAGATAAGGAGAGAGTGCCTTCCAGGAATGTGGGGTCAAAGGCATAAGATGAGAGAGGTACAAGGGACAGAAAAGTGTCTGTCATATTACAGGATATAGATGGCAGATTATTGCCAGGGATAAGATGATATAGCAAGACCTGCCCTTTAATTAAAGTCTCTTTGGTGACAAAGTCAAGAATGGGTAAGAGACCAGTGAAGGTTGCTGCAATAGTCCAGGGGAGAGCTAATGAGGTTCTGAACCAAGATGGGAACTAAGTGAATTGAGAGAAAGGAGATCTAGGTGGGAGGCTTCATGGATGGAGAAACTGGCAGAATCAGAGGTGAGGCAACTAGTTTAAGTATGTGAATGAAAGCGAAGAGTTGCGAACCAGCAAATATTTATTAAGCTCCTAATGTCTCACATTCAGTGCCATTATTAGGGATATAAAGATAAACATGAAAGAGTCCCAGGCTTTAAAAAACTTGCATTCTATATAACCTATGTCACTGTTTTACTGTTGTAGGGAGGGGGGATGGAAAGAAGGGAGTATTTAAGATATTTGGGGGAAAAGATGCTCTGTCTGCCTAAACCCATGGGAGAATTATGTTAATGTTAAGTAAACATGAAGGTCTGACTCAGAATTAATTCTTTAACTTATTCCTTATTTGCTTAGAATCTTTTTCTTGGTCTTCATTCTTAGCCATAGATAACTTCACCTTTCAGACTGATATAAATATGTACTAAGTGAGCTCAAAAAAGCCTTCAGGTTTCTCACAGATAATCTCATTGCTGATGAGTCTACATTAATAAAGATGAGACTCTGGAAGGCTATTGGTGTGTTCAGGTCTCTAACAGAGAGCTTAACACTAACATAATTACAGGTATTATCCATTCCTTATAAAGTACCTCCTAGACTTGCCAGGGAAGGAAATTAGCATGTGTCTCAGCTCTTGATTTGAATTATATCCCTTATACACATTTGAGTTTGAGAGTAAATATGTCTAGGGTTCAGTGCTAGACCTTAAACTATTTAGGATCTTCAAATATACCTTAGATAAAAGCAGAGAAGGCAGATTCATCAATTATACAAATGACCTTAAATTAACAATCTGGATGGCAGAACCAGGATGAAAAAAACCCCATATATTAGATTTGAATATTGGATAAATTGAATAAAATAAAGAACTATAAAGTTCTAAAAAAAAAGAGTAAATAATGTGCACCAGGTACAAACAGCACATACACATGCATACATGCACACATACAAAAAGTATTTACATGTGTGTGTCTATGCAGAGGTGCACATATGCATATATATCTTTATATTTATAGATTTTATATATATGTATACATTTAATTCCTGTCTTTGATGTGGTAATCCCAAGCTTTGCACACATTTATTCTCAGATCCATGTGTGAATATATACATATATATATGTATGTATGTATTGAGCTGATAAGATCACTCAGAAAGAATGTAGATCCAGAGGGCCCAGGATAGAGCCCTGGGGTAGACTCATTTTGGGGGGCAGGAGGACAACGGCAAGAGAATAAGACTGCAGGTCTTGGGCATTTGGACAACTCTCAGAGACTATGGAGCTAGAGCATTTGTTAGGTGATAATGAGATTAAGGCTAGGAAATTTTTAATGTTTCCTAGTGTATCTTGTTTGTTTGTTTGGAATATTATATTTTATTTTATTTTTTCCAATTATATTCAAAGATAGTTTTCAACATTCATCATTTTGGTAAGTTTTTGAATTTCACATTTTTCTATCTTCTACTACCTCGTGACAGTGAATAATTTGATATAAGTTATATGTATACCATCATGTTGAACATATTTCCATATTAGTCATGTTGTGAAAGAAGAATAAGAACTAAAGGGGGGGACTGTACAGAAAAAAAGCATAAAACAAGTTTTAAAAGGTGAAAATAGTATGCATTCAGACTATGCAATTGTCTTCATTCAGTCTTCATAGTGTGTTCTCTGATGTGGATGGCATTTTTTCATCACAAATCTTTTAGAATTGTCCTTGATCACTGAACTGCTGAGAGGAGCTATGTCAATCATAGCTGATTATCACACCATGTTGCTGTTAATGTGTACAGTATTCTTTTGGTTCTGCTCACTTTACTCAGCATTAGTTCATACAAGTTTTTCTGGGCTTTTCTAAACTTCAGCTGCTCTTGATTTCCTGCAGAACAATAGTACTCCATCACATTTATATACCATAATTTGTTTATTCATTTCCCAATTGATGGGTATCCCTACAATTTCCAGTTCTTTGCCACTACAAAAAGAACTGCTATAAATATTTTTGTACATATGGGTCTTTCCCCCATTTTTATGATCTCTCTTTGAGATATCATCTAAAAGAGGTATTGCTGGATTAAAGGGTATGCATAGTTTTATAGCCTTTGGGGCATAATTCCAAATCATTCTCCAGAAAGGTTGGGTCAATTCACAACTCCACCAACAATGCATTAGTGTCCCGGTTTTCCCCTCCAACATTGATCATTGTCCTTTTTTGTTATTTTAGCCAATCTGATAAATGTGAGGTGGTACTTCAGAGTTGTTTTGATTTCTATTTCTCTGATCAATAATTATTGAGCATTTTTTCATATAACTATACTTTCTAGTGTATTTTTGGGTATTGGGAGCTGAAGTTAATGGCCTAGGAAACAAGAGTAATTGAGGGGACATAGCCTAATCTTTAATTTCTTTCAAATCTCAATTCCTGTACACCCTCTTCTTGGACTCCTCCAGGGTCTTCCTGCCTCTGCCACCTGCCTTGAGAGCTCTTCCTGTCTCCCTGTATATTCCACTAAAAGGATGTGAGAGTTCCCAGAGGACAGGGACTATTCCATGTTTGACTTGGTCCAGTGTCACCATATAACAGGGCAGATTAGAGATGATCAAGACTAGAGATAAGGTAGTTAAAGTGTGAGAAGAGAGAAGAGGACAGATGCAAGATGATATGGTGGTAGAATCAAAAAGAATCCTCAAGTGGGTAAGGTAGTATCTTACCCATAAATATATTAGATGGATTTTAATTTGAAGTTTATTGACATACAATGTTCACAAGCAAATAATTTCTCTGGAATACCTGAAAGAATGGCTTAAAGAATATTTTGTAGTACTTACAGATTTAGAACTGAAAAGGACCTTGGAGTTGATCTGAAAAGGATCAACTCCTTAACTTTATAGATGAAAAGGTGATGGTCCAGGAAGTTTTAAGTGATTTGTCCAGAATTCCATAGCTGATATAGAAAATGTCCTAATGAGATTTGACCCAATCTTTCTTGAGTCCAAGTCTAGTACTTTCCAACACTATCATGCCACCTACTTGGCTTGACTGTCAAAATTAAGATAATTGGGGTGGCTAGGTGGCTCAGTGGATAAAGCACTGGCCCTGGAGTCAGGAGTACCTGGGTTCAAATTCAGTCTCAGACACTTAATAATTAACTAGCTGTGTGGCCTTGGGCAAGCCACTTAACCCCATTTGCCTTGCAAAAACCTAAAAAAAATTAAGATAATCACCAAAATAACAGAATAATGAGCCTGTGAAACCTAAGATTTGGAGTAGTAAAAATTTACATTCTGAAAACATTGATCATTTCCATAGTGGTATCCTGAAAAAATCAAACCCATCCATCTATCCTCCCTTGAGTCTTGTGAAAATCTAGGTATTGGCAAAACTGGAACTGAACTAGGAATTTGAGAAAAGGAAGAATGAGGGAAAGTGGTTTTATGAAAATCAAATGACTGTGAATTAATAAGAGAAATTTAAGATGAATTATTCAAAATAAATAATAATAAATCACAGGCTATACAGCATTTGCTTATGATAGGCCTTGGTGCAACATTAGCCATCATTTTACTTTATCATAAAATAAAAGTTTTTGAGTAATGTTCTATAGTATTTTAGAAACATGGAATCATAGGGAGGGAAGGAAAGGAGGAAGAAAAATGTGTAACTCAAAAATCTTACAAAAAATGAATGTCAAAAACTATCTTCAAATGAAATTAGAAAAAAATATTTTTTTTAAAAAGTGGAGTCACCTTGATATCATATTTTTTTCTCCATTAAGCTGAACAATTTGTACTTTATATTAACAGGATGAATCCAGAGCAAGTGTTTCAGTCTCAGGTTCAGGAAAACTAAGCGGCTCTGCTTTAAATATCCAGGCACATAACCGACCAGTAAGTAGCCAAGTGTACTGCAGGGCTAGTGCCATCTTTCTGTAGTATGTTTCTTTTCTTGATATAGAGATTGATTTGTTCTTTAGAATGATTATAAAACTTCATGCTGCACTATCATCAGTTCAATTAAACAATTTGTAAACAGGTGTCTAATATTTACCTATCCCCCTGTCATCTAGTCAGTCTCCTCTCCAATCCCCCATCAGAGACTAGACTCTGGTGGGTTTAACCCTTTCATCTCCAGAGATCCCACCCCCATTGGTGAGAGCCTCCTTTAGCCCACTCTCTCAGGAAGATCCCAACTGTATCTCACTTTTATTTTATCCTCTGCTTCCCAAACTCATCTTCTCCATAACCATCTTGCGACTCAGAGATTATGCCTCAGAAGTCTTAACCCATTCATTTATTGAACACCTGCCATGAGTCTGCTCCCTCCCCACTGTACTGATTGGTGAGTGGCCTTATCACCACTTCTACACCTTTTTCTCTTCCCCTAAGCCCACTCACCTTTCCAGCTCTGGAATCATAATCAAATCAATATACAGTCCACCCTGAAAAGGTCAGTCTGCTCTCCTATAAGATCCCCTCACCACCTCTATAACTTTACAAACCTAAATATCCCCTCCTTGGCCACCATTTTCCTATATGTCTTGTGTTTCATTATTAAAATGGAAGTTCCTTTGAGTTTTGTATTTCCAGTGCTTGGAACATACATTGCCTTAAATATAGAAAGTAATTAGGGGGACAGATAGTTGAAGTAGTTGTTAGAACATTGGCCCTGGAGTCAGGAGGACCTGGGTTCGATTAATTATCTAATTGTGTGACTTTTAGGCAAGTCACTTAACCCCATTGCCAAAAACAAAAAATTGAAAAAAAAAGGAAAGTAATGGGTTTTTATTCATTTCCCTAAATTTAATATATTTCCTGATGTTGACTTCTTCACTTATGAAAAAGTTTCTATTTCGATAAATATAACATTTGATAAATAACATTAGATTGACTTTCTCAATCTTTTATGTAATTTCTTGAATTTAAATGTAATAGCTGAACATGTAGGTCCTTTTCAAAGGGTCTTAGAGGGAGTAGCTAGGTGGCACAGGGGATAGAGCACTGGCCCTAGAGTCAGAAGGACTTGAATTCAAATCTGAACTCAGACACTTAAAAAAAAAATTACCTAACCGTGTGACCTTGGGCAAGTCACTTAACCCCATTACCTTGCAGAAACCAAAAGGGCCTTGGAACAGATGCCCGCCTATCTGTCTGATTACCCAGCCCCTCTTTCTACCAATCAATCAGTGAGCATTTGTTAAGTTCCTACTATGTATCAGACATAGTTCTAGGCCCTGGGGATACAAAGAAAAAGAAATAACCTCTACTTCCAAAGAATTTATATTCTAATGGAGAAAACAACTATACTCATACAGAGAATAAATACAAATAAATTCCCAACTGGTTTTGTTCTTGCAAACTCTTCTTTAAGAGGATGTGTCTATCATGATCTCATACAGAGTCACTCTCAAAAACTAACTTCATCAAGGCTCTTCCTCATTAAATCAAAGCAAATATATTAAGATGACATCAAGCTATCAAAATATCTTGATAATTTTGACTAGCTTATTCTTTTCCAGGGAACTGAAGTTATGGCATGGAAACTGAAACCAAATATGATTCTTTTGTTTTGTCACAAATGGGCAAAGATAGGTTGATAAATTAATTTTCATAGCAGTTGTAAGATAGCATATATTTTTCATTGATAGGGGAGTAAATATCTATACATTTAACTTTGAAAATTGTTTTTACAGCCTTCCTGGTGCTACTCAAAATACATAGAAGCTCTGGCACAGGAGAGAACCTTGCTTAAAATTCAAGAAGACCTGGAAAAAAAGTTAACAGCGAACAACTTAGCAGGTCCCTTTTTGTTGTTTTTGTTCATAGACTGTTTTGCCATAGCTATATAGTTGTAGAGTAAAGATAAATATTTTAACATTTTAATAACATTTGTTGTTTTCTTCCTATTTTCCATATTTTTTTATTCAGGCCCTTCAACTACTAGTACTAAGACTTTTTCCTCTAATTTGAATATAAATGCACCAAAATCCAAGTTTATGCAAGACCAACAAGAGTAAGTGTCTTGACATTGACATTGTTCCTTATTCTGTTTCTACCTTCTCCTTGGAGTTTCTCATTTATCTTGACAGGAATCAATTTGAACTTCTAAATTATTTAAGTTGCATCATTATCAATAAATTTATGTACTATTATTTTAGGTTTTTGTAAGGCAATGGGGTTAAGTGACTTGTCTAAGGTCACACAAATATGTAATTAATAAGTGTCTGAAGTTGTATTTGAACTCAGGACCTCCTGACCAGTGGTCTATTCACTACACCACCTAGCTGCCCTGAAATTATGTACTATTCAGGTGGCACTTTTCTTTATACTCATCATGTTAGTAATTTATCCCTCTTATTCTTAAGAAGTCTGTAATAAGTAGAGGCTTTTTTTCACATGGGAAAAAAAATTGATGCAGATTTTCAACACCTGATTGATAGTTTGCTAGTTGGGGGGAAGATTTCTCTTCTTCACTTAAAAAAAAATCTGTTCTTCATGCATAATATTTGTAAAATAGTTTTGCCTACTCTGATGATTCATATTAAAAACTTGATAATTTTATTCCAGTCAGTTCTAAATTCTCTGGATCTATATTTATTATCTGAGATAATAGTTTGTTGTTATTGTTCAGTAATTTTCAGTTGTGTCTAACACTTTAGAACCCCATTTGGACTTTTCTTGACAAAGACACCAGAGTGGTTTGTCATCTCCTTCTCTTGCTATTACAGATGAGGAAACTGAGGCAAGCAGGCTTAAATGACTTGCTTAAGAGTCACACAGCTAGGGGCAGCTAGGTGGCACAGTGGATAGAGCACCGGCCCTGGAGTCAGGAGTAGCTGAGTTCAAATCCGGCCTCAGACACTTAATAATTACCTAGCTGTGTGGCCTTGGGCAAGCCACTTAACCCCATTGCCTTGCAAAAACTAAAAAGAACAAAAACAAAAAAAGAGTCACACAGCTAATATAGGTCAAAGCAGGCTCTTTTAATGTTGCAATAACATACTGGAAGGCCTTGAAACAGACTCTGGGCTTCTTGTCAGTGAGTGTTAGGAGGTGGATGATGAGCAGCTCGGCTTGTAGGCCATGAAACTGAACCTCCAGCAGTCTAGGAAAGAACCTGTCAGTAAAGTAAAATACAGTCTTCAGGGTACTGCTCAAAGTATTTCCCAAATATACATCAAAATCATACAGGATGCCAAGAGGGACATATTAAATAATACAATAAGTTTTAACATCATATGAGGAATTTTATTTGTTCATCAAAGCTACTTAAGTGTGTCAGGAAATATATGCTGCATGAAGACCAAATAGAACAATTCCTTCTTGATAGTAAGCCTTCATTACAGCAAGGCAATACTTTTATTCTTCTCTAATCTTCTCTACACAATAGATATTCTAAACTTCCTTTTCTTTCTTCCATAGCAACCTCCCCTCATCTTTTTCTCAGCTTAAAACCTTGCCTCATAGTTTACTGAGAAAATTGAGCTTCCTCTTCTCCTTTCCTCCATATCTCACCACCCCTTATCACCCCCCCCCCCCCCACAATTGCCTTTTGCTTCTGTCACTAATGGAAAAATTTCTTCTCACCAACCCCCAACATGTACTTTCAGTCTAATGCCCTCCCATCTTCTTGGCAGACTGACCTCACTATTCTTCCATCTCCACTGCCTATAAAATACTCAAATCTTTCTCATTTTATAAAAATTCTCCCAGATTCTCCCATCCCTAGTAGGTACCACCCTGTTTCTGGTCAAACTCCTAGGAAAAACTGTCTAGACTTATTGCTTCCATGTCTACTCTCTTTGACTTCTCCACACCTTGTGAATGGTCTTCTGACTTCATCACCCAACTAAAACTACTTTCTCCAAAATTACAGCTTAATTGTTGTATCTGATTTTTCTGTCTTTAACTTTATTCTATTTTTTCTTGTCTCATTGAGCAAGGCTTTCTCTGGACCTTGCTCCATTCTGTTTTCCAAGCTCTAAAGCTCTTTCTTTTCCTTCTATTTTTTCCTTCAAAAGCTCTAATTCTGTTTTTAAAACCTCTTTTTCTATCTTCCAGATGTACTCTTAAAAATCCTTGCAGCCAATATATTCTTTTTTTTCTGAGGCTCAATTTGTACTTATTATAGAGTTTCCCTCCTTTTCTGAGTTTGGGCTTGTATTTAGGAAATTCCATTGTGATTTCAATGAGGCCCCCCCCCCAAGCTCCTTCCAGGAATAGAGAATATATTCCACAAGTGATACTAAACATCTGAAAAAAATAAAGAACACCACAGCTTCTAGAGAATTATAAATCACCCAAAAAGCATTTGGGAATCACATGGTTGGCATAAGTAAGAGTGGACTACATTGCCAATGAAATCTCACTTATAAGTGCCAGTTGTCTTGATTGATGATTAATAGGCCTCGGCAACAGCTTAGATATGGGGGATGGAGTGGGGCAGTTGACATACAGTGAGAAATCCAGGATAACTCCTAGGTTGTGATCCTGAGGGATGGAATATTGCCCTTTGTATAATAGCAAAGGCTTGAGTTGGGAGTGGAAGGGGGAGGGAAGATGGTTTAGGGATAAAAATAACAAATTCTGTTTTAGATATATTAAGTGTAAGATATCTACTGGATATCTAGTTCAAAATGTCCAAAGTTACCATTACATTATAAAAGTAAACAACTTTGATATAGTTAAGAACATCATCATTGCACTTAACCAACATTAATTCAGAGGACCATTGATTTTCATACTATCGGCCTCCTGATAGAGAGATAATACAGAATGAGACATACATTTTTTTTTTTTTAGGTTTTTGCAAGGCAAACGGGGTTAAGTGGCTTGCCCAAGGCCACACAGCTAGGTAATTCATACATTTTTTTTAAACACAGAAAATTTGTTTTGCTTGACTATACTTATTTCTTTTTTTGACTATCTGAGGATTTTATTTTTCACTTAGGGTGAGAGGGGAGGATAGAAAAAAAATTATTGTTAATGGAAATTAATACAATAAAGTTCCCTTTTCCCTCCTTCCAGAAAGATAGATTGTTTGAATTATATAGTGGGTTCTGAAAATATCTTAAAACAGCAAAAAGAAAGACTCTGTTATGTTAGAAAGACCTTTTTGGAGGCTTTACTGGAAAAAAAAAGAATTACCCAAAATGAAAAGAAATGAGAAAGTTTTAGGGGTGGCTAGGTGGCACAGTGGATAAAGCACCGGCCCTGGAGTCAGTAGTACCTGGGTTCAAATCCGGTGTCAGATACTTAATAATTACCTAGCTGTGTGGCCTTGGGCAAGCCACTTGACCCCATTTGCCTTGCAAAAAAAAAAAACCTAAAAGAAAGAAATGAGAAAGTTTTAACTTATATATTTTTTAAATTTATTTTTATTTAAGATATTACTTGAGTTTTACAATTTTCCCCCAATCTTGCTTCCCTCCCCTCCACCCCCCACAGAAGTTTTAACTTATATTGATGAAAGGAACACCCACCCACACCAATGAAATTATAAACCCATCAAAGGATTTGAGTTAATGAAGCTCTACTAGTTAAAGAAATTATAAAAGAGGTTTGTATGGTGAGCTATTCATCTACAAATAATTTTCTAATCATCTATCTATTTGGGAAATCCAAGATTTTTAAAATAACATCATTTCACTTATTTTTATTTTGGAGGTAAAAAACTTATGAGTGGAATTTAATTTGAATAGCACTTTCCTCCAGCCCTTTATCATATAGTAAAATGTAGTATCTTCTTTTTTTATAGGGAGACTTGAAAAACAACTAGTCTATTATGAAATAAGGAGCCTGAATGAATTTGGATGATCTAAAGACAAGTCTACATTATAAATAAAATTTTGTTTCTTTTGCTTTAATGTTTTTCAAATGTTTTCAAAAATGTTACAGGTGAGTCATAAGATAAATGACTGCAGATGAGTCCACTAATTTGCTTAGTAGAATGATAATATGTTGCTATTAGTACATAGTAAGATGATACCACCTTCAAACAACAAATATTTACTAATTGCATATTATATCTTTTGATCAACAACCCAAGGCAAAAACTAAGGTGGGGAGAGTGTAAAAATTGAGATTGATAAATTGACTTCATTTAGGATTTGAATCTGTTTTATTCCTTATTGGTCATCTTGGAAAGTAGCATTTATGGAAATTTTCAACAAAACAAAAACCCCATCATCAGCTGGATTTCAACTGAAGCCTGTTTCCAGGATTGTAATATGTCTGTTTCAAAAACTGGAACAAAGCATTCTTTACAAAGCAGTTTCCAGGTTATAAACTCTTTAGATTTCACTAGAATTATATTGTCAGTTTATATTCTTAAAACTAAGAAAATAGTCATTTTTATTGACATTTATAGTATCTACACCATTGAAAATTTATTTCTAAATAATAAATAAATAATTATGACCTCTTCTCAGAGTATCACACACTACAGAATGCTCCTGTCCTACCACTCCCTGGACCTTTAACATCAATTCTTTTTTATTAATGAACTTGGAGAATGGCAAATGGGGTCAAGTGGCTTGCCCAAGGCCACACAGCTAGGTAATTATTAAGTGTCTGAGACCGGACTTGAACCCAAGTGCTCCTGACTCCATGGCCGGTGTTTTATCCACTGCGCCACCTAGTCGCCCTGAGAATTAACTTCTGAATGCTTCTAGTTTACCTGTCATTTCCTGAGCCCTGTGGTCCATAGTGACCAATACAGGATTTGGAGTATTTGGGGAACTTAAAAGTTTGCCTCTCTTTAGTTACTTTTGTACTCTCCTGTCACATAATTATTTTAAGCCAAGGAATCAAGAAAAGTGACTATGGCCATAAAAACTATAAGATCCTCATTAGCAGTGTGGCTTTTGAGTGGTATAAGCTTGCAGGCAGCTCAAAGAGTAACAACAAATGTGTGGGCTAGCAGACCAAATCTATCTCACTATATGCTTGTCCTATGTCTTGTATACATATTTGTTTTTGAGTTTTTGGGAATTTAATTCATTACTCATCTGAGAAAGTTCATACTAAATATTTTACCCCATAAATTTATGGAAAACGTCATTAACATGAAAGTGTCATTTACACAGATGCATTATTTATGTAGTAATAAATAAAGAATAATTTGATACTTTTGTAATGTCTGAAATGTAATATTTTAAGTCTAATAATAATCTTATGTGTTAATCAGTTCTGTAAATTCAGTATAGTATTGCCTAGCAACAAGAACAAAACTTTGTTGTAGAGAGTGATTATTTTGTCTCTTTGGATCTTTATATATTTCTATTTACATAAATAACTCATATCAGAGCTGAACTTTTAAGTTTTAATTTGTTGCTACAAAGTATAGATATACTACTATCAGTGGGGTTTTTTTGGTGGATCATTTACTCTATGAATAGCACAAATTTCATTCCCTTTAATTTTTTTCCTGTATGCTGCATTTTTGAAATAGTTTCACATAATTAGTGCTTAATATTGTTTGCATAAATGAAAATGACTTTTAAATATTTCATACTTTTGAAATTAAACTATTATATACATGCCACTCTTTTGCATCTGTTATGACTTTTGCTTTTTTATATACTTTGTAGTTTTTTGTCAATTCTGGGGGATTTCATATGGGCAGAAGTGTCACACAGACATATCACAATTGCAAGAATAATGTGTGAACCCATTCAGAATTGGGTGAAATTGCTGGGATTTTATATTATTCTGAGGTTAATAGATTCCTAAATAAAATAGAATGTTTACCTGGTCTTATCAAATTTATAAATTTTATATGGGCATCTTTGTAAATTGCCATCAAAATTATTTTAACTTTGTGTAATCTGTGAAAAAGTGTTCTCTTTATTTATCTAGAGTTTTTATTGTGATGGCAATTTTCTGCTTTGAAAATGCTTTTCTGAAAAGTATCAGGGACCTGAGTGTTAGGAAATTCTAATTTCACTAATCTAGTTCTACTCCCAGATAATTCTGTGGCCTAGAATACTTCATACAACTTATCTAGTTCTACTCCTAACTTGTATTCCTATATGATTCTCTTGCTATATAATATATAATATTGGAAATGTTTTCTGTGAGACAAATATTTATAGAAATTTGTTCTATTTGCTTGATATGCTGTTATATAAGTAGATGTTTAGTATCATAAAGTGAAAATCAAAAAACATAAGAAAAAGACTCCTTCATTTGTTTACTTTCCTCGAATTAAACTTTTAGGATATGTCAGTGCAGCAGAAAAATGAAAGATCAATTGGACAGTTACCGCTCTGATTTTTCTGTCCACATGGTTTACTTTTCCCTTCACATCCTGCTTTAAAGGGCTGTCCAAAATAATACCATTCCCTGTTTTGACCTCCATCTTATTTAAATAACTTATTACTTTCTTAATATATCTTTTATATAGGATCTGTTATTTTATGCCTTTGCTCTGAATCTGATTTATCTTTTCTGAAGTACACTTTAATCTTTGTTGCTAACAGAAGAATATAAAGAGTATATTTTCAAATAATAATTTGACTTAAATGCAAATTTGTAAAATTATTCTATCCAAGGATCTTGTTAAATATCTGTTAGCAAGAATTATGTTTTGTTTTTTCATTTTGTGAACTGTTCATTTTTAAGGCTGTCAGCAGAAAAGAAGAATGCACTTAATGGATTTATGATTTTAATTGGAGAATTTTTTATCCACTAAAACTATTATGGGCAAGGTCTTTTTGTGCCATATGTGTTTGAAGTTCTTTTCTTGGCAAGAAAATGTTTTTTAAATAAGAAAATTATCTCTTCCCAGAAAAGTATCCTTGCACACAGAAAAGCAATCTTTTTTTTAAACAAGAATATGAGATGAAACAATAATTGTGCCAACAAGGAACAAATGTTGTCATGTAGAAGAAATGCACTGGTGAGCAATCTTTTATGCATTATTGCTACTGAGAATTGCCAATGAGATGGCCAGAGATAGACCAATAAAAATGAATATGCTGCACAAAAGTTCCTATATGTGCTAACTATTAAACATATTGTGAGGATATTTTGTTGATGTCTTCATTGTTACATTTCAGCTGGAGAATGAAGGTTTTAATTCAAAAGTAATTCAGCAAAGACCGCTGGATGGCTGTGTGACCATTGTAATCAACAAACCTGATTCATGTGCGATTAGTCCAAAAGTCACAAAAGCTGTTTCTGAGCTCTTGTTTGTACCCACCATCATAAGATTACACCAGAATTAAAACATTCAGTACTTGAATTAACTTCAAAGACTGAGCTTACACTTCTAGCTAGTTCGGCCGTTTTTATTGATTCATGTTTTCCATTTGGCTTCCATATCCTGTTCTTACTTGATGCCCCTTCTAGAATTTCATTTACAAATCTTACATCCCTGGTCAGACGCACAAATTAATACTGTGATGGAGACTGTGGATTTTAGTAGCCTCATGCCTCCTGCTTTGGAAAATATCTGCTTGTTTTTCCATCCATGTCTAGCACCATATTGAACATGGCCATATGCGTCTTAAGCTGTACTCACTTAATCAAAATACATTTTAGAAAGATTATTTACACTGTTATCAAGTGCCAGTACTATTCATTATGAAGTTCAAATATTTCCATGTAGAAGAAAGAGGGAATCAATTAGTTCCTAATTAGATTTTTTCCCAAACAAAGCAATAAAAACAAAAAGTCCAACTAATACTTGAACCAAGAATATTGAAGTTAAAAAAACAACAGTTCAAGTGGATTTTGTGATTCCCTTATGAACATGCTAATTAACTACCAAATTTTGGCTGCCTATCCCTAAATATTTGCCTTACAAATGTCTACAAAGGGTGTCATGTGAAAGGTCTTGCCAAAATTAAATGATCAATAGTAATGTTTCATTGGAATTCAAACCAGTGTTTTTAGAGAAAAGCCAGGAACTCAGGAAAAATCATAGCTTACCATCCTACTGGTGCCATGATTTTGGTGATTTTATAAGATTTTGGTGATTTTATTCCTTATGAATAATTGAGTTCAGTCCAATTCAAAAATGTCCATTGAGTTCCTACACTCTACCCAGTATTTGTTGGGATTAGAAACCCTTTAAGAAGTTGAGAGATACTTTGAACACCATACTAAAAACATCCTAGGAGAAACATAGGCTCATTCCCTGGAGATTAGCTAGCTAATAAGAAAAGATAGATTAACAGCAATAGTCCAAATCTCCAATCCTTCATAAAACCCACATTTAAAACCCTTCCTTGTTCAGGAGGCAGACCTTGGCTAAATGATCTGACTTCGTATGCCCAAGTAGGGGAGCAGGTTTTGGAAGTGTGCTGAGATGCCTAGCTCTATTAGCCACAAGTGAATTTATTATCCAATCTCATTTAAATGAAAGTTGTATGTGTTAACAATAAGATATTCTGGAGAAAGGATCTCTATTTCTAAGGACCTGGGAATATGGGATCAAATAAAGAAAAGATAATTTAATAAATGTACCTTAAACACTTGCAGGACCTATTTAACACATAAATATGTAAACTCAAAAAAATGGAAGGATGTTTCCAGAAAGAGGAAAGATAATATACAAAAATACAAAAAAAATGAATAGCTAAAGTTTTTATAACATATATTTTTGGAGGGGTTTACAAGGCAAATGGGGTTAAGTGGCTTTCCCAAGGCCACACAGCTAGGTAATTATTGTCTGAGGCCAGATTTGAACTCAGTTACTCCTGACTCCAGGGCCGGTGCTCTATCCACTGCACCACCGAGCCACCCCTATAACTTATAAATTTTTAAAAATTTAATGTTTAACTTTATTAAATGTCATAATAGAAAATCTATCCTATTGGACTTTTCTCCTGTAAAAGAGTTCAGCTTAGAACTTTTTATAATTTAACTTTTAAAAAATCCTATTTCATTGTTCTCAAGTTGTTTTTATATGTATGATACTTATTACTTTACAAAGGAGGAAACTAAAGGGCCAAATGCTGAAATGACTTGATCACATTACTATCCAAGAGAATGGCAGAATTGTGGCAAGAACAACACTCAGCTTCACTAGATTCAGAAGTATTAGCAGCAACATATATCATTAGCCACTGTTTAAAATGAGGATCTAGAAAGAATTGAGAATTAAGTTGTCCATGTCAGTGAAAAATTGACTCATTTGGATTTTCAGAAGTTATTACTTTAATTGACTTTGTACATGTGTAAAACTTTTGCTTGTGAGTGCTTTGTATTTTCTCAAGTAGTAGTAAAATTTATATTCCACTTTTACTAAAAATCTCAAAAAAATTACTGGAGGGAAATCAGAGCCACCCACAGAGCAGCAATTCTCAATCTTTGGGGTCTTAAGAGACCCCCTTAAATTATCAAAAACCTTCCTACCCTCAAAGAGCTTGAGGAGTAGCTATGTGGTGCAGTGGCTATCCACCGGCCCTGGAGTCAGGAGGATCTGAGTTCAAATCAGGCTTCAGACACTGAAGACTTAGCTGTGTAACCTTGGAAAGTCATTTGACTCCATTGCCTTGCAAAAAAAAGAAAAGAAAAGAAATCAAATTGTTATATTGTGAAAATGAGTTTGACCACACAGACCCCCGGAAAGGTCTTAGGGGAACCCCAGGGGTCCCTGGATCATACTTTGAGAACTGTTGACATAGATGACAGGACAAAGGTACTTTAATCAGCAAGTGATAATAAATGAATATTGATTCCTTTCTATACATACTAAATCCATAACTCTAAACTACAATGTCAACCAAATGGAGTAGGTATTTCTACCTATTCCACTGAGGCTGTCTCTGTCTCTGCCTGTTGCTCTCTCATCTGTTATTCCATCAGTGTAGATAACTCCACAAGGTAAATGTGAATGAAATCCTTATATCCCTGAATTTTAGTGACTTATCAAAGAACACAAAGCTTGCATATCAAAGGTGGGACTTTAACCAATGTTTTCTTAATTCCAAGACTGTTCCTCTACCCACTTTGCTATGATAAATGGCAACCAAATTTCTAAACCAACCCAAGAACGTTTACCTGTTTTATTTCTTCTGTCCCCAGCACCTAACAAAAGATCTGAGAATATAAAAAGAATACCAAAAAAATACTCCCTGCCTTATATTATTGTTTTCCTTAGGGGAGCCTGGGGGAGAGGAACTGAGAATTTACAAGGTTTGAACAGATAGAGACACTATGATTTGGGGAGTGTGCTAATGGCCTGGGGGGTTTTAGATATAGGATGTCATATAGCATGTGGCTTATGTCCTCAATTCTGAACAACCCCTTCTCCTCTGAGGTTAATTCCCTCTATACCACCCTATCCAGATCCTGGAAGTCATTATGAATAATATCTTGGTCATTCTTTCTCTTTGCTTAAAGCATCCCATATCTGGTTCAGAACTTTTTTTAATTTTACAATTTTTCCCCCAATCTTGGTTCCCTCCTTCCATCCCCCACAGAAAGCAGTCTGTTAGTCTTTATATTGTTTTCATGCTATACATGGATCAAAATTAAATGTATTGAAAGAAAAATCATATCCTTAAGGGAAAAAATAAAATATAAGAGATAGGAAACTTACATAATATATAAGATAACTTTTTTTTTTAATTAAAGGTGATAGTCTTTGATCTTTGTTTAAACTCTATAGTTCTTTCTTTGGATACAGATGATATTCTCCATCACAAATACCCTAAAATTGTCCCTGATTGTTGCACTGATAAAAGTCCATTAAGATTGATCATCAACTGGGCAGCTAGGTGGCACAGTGGATAGAGCACCAGCCCTGAAGTCAGGAGTACCTGAGTTCAAATCTGACCTCAGATACTTGATAAGTACCTAACTGTGTGGCCTTGGGCAAGCCACTTAACCCCATTGCCTCGCAAAAAAAAAAAAAAAATTTTAAAAAATTAAAAAAAAAAGATTGATCATCAACAACTTGTTGCTGTTAGGGTATACAATGTTCTTCTGGTTCTGCTCATCTTGCTCAGTATTAGTTCATGCAAATCCCTCCAGGCTTCTCTAAATTCCCATCCCTCCTGGTTTCTAATAGAACAACAGTGTTTCATAACGTACAAATATAATTTGTTCAGACATTCTCCAATTGATGGACATTTATTCAATTTCCAGTTCTTTGCCTCCACAAACATCTGCCATGAATATTTTTGTACAAGTGATGTTTTTACCCTCTTTCACAATCTCTTCAGGGTATAGACCCAGTAGTGGTATTGCTGGACCAAAGGGTATGCACATTTTTATTGCTTTTTGGTCATAATTGCACATTGTTCTCCAGAAAGGTTGGATCAGTTCATAGCTCTAACAACAATGTATTAGTGTCCCAGATGTCCCACATCCCTTCCAATATTGATCATTGTTCTTTCTGGTCATATTAGCCAATCCGAGAGGTGTGAGGTAGTATCTCAGAGATCCTTTAATTTGCATTTCTCTAATCAGTAATGTTTTAGAGCAATTTTTCATATGACTATGGATCACTTTGATTTTCTCATCTATAAATTGCTTCTGCAAAGCCTTTGACCTTTTGTTGATTGGGGAATGGCTTGTTTTTTTGTAAATTTGACCCAGTTCTCTATATATTTTAGAAATGAATCCATTGTCAAAAATTTTAGTTGTAAGAATTGTTTCTCAATTTGCTACATTTCTTCTGATCTTGGTTACAGTGGTTTTGTTTGTGCAAAAGCTTTTTAATGTAATCAAAATTATCTAGTTTGTTGTTAATGATGTTCTCCATCTCTTCCTTGGTCATAAACTGCTTCCCTTTCCATAGATCTGACAAGTAAACTATTCCTTGATCTCCTAGTTTGCTTATAATATTGTCTTTTATGTCTAAATCCTGTATCTATTTTGATCTTACCTTGGTATAGAGTCTAAGATGTTGGTCTAATCCAAGTTTCTGCCATACTAACTTCCAATTTTCCCAAGAGTTTTTTTTTATTAAAGAGAGAGTTTTTATCCTAGAAACTGGACTCTTTGAGTTTATCAAACAGCAGATTACTATAATCATTTCCTGCTATCTCTTTTGCATCTAGTCTATTCCATTGATCCACCGTTCTATTTCTTAGCCAGTATAATTTTAGATCTGGTAGGGGGGCTAAGCCACTTTCCTTTGTTCTTTTTTTCATTAAATCCCTGAATATTCTTGACTTTTTGTTTCTTCATATGAATTTACTTACAATTTTTTCTAGCTCATTAAAGGAATTGTTTGGAAGTTTGGTAAGGCACTAAATTAGTAGTTTAATTTAGGTAGCATTGTCATTTTTATTATATTGGCTCAACCTAGCCATGAGCAGTTGATGTTTGCCCAATTATTTAAATTTGATTTTATTAGTGTGAAAAGTGTTTTATAATTGTTTTCATAGAGTTTCTGAGTCTGACTTGGCAGGTAGACTCCCAAGTATTTTATATTGTCTGAAGTTACTTTAAATTGGATTTCTCTTTCTGGCTCTTGCTGCTTTTGCAAGTAATATATAGAAATGCTGAGGATTTATGGGGGTTTATTTTACATCATATGCTAAAGTTGCTAATTGTTTCTAGTGGGTTTTTTAGATGATTTTTTTAGGATTCTCTAGGTATACCATGGTTCAGAACTTTTTCTCTTGTTCGTACCTATTTATTGATCTATCTCCCCCTATTAGAATATGAATACCTTGCAGGAAGGAACTACATTTTTTCCCCCTCAACTCTTGGGACATAATTTTTTTTTAATTTCATTTATTTTGAGTTTTACAATTTTTCTCCTAATCTTACTTCCTTCCCCTCACCCCCCACAGAAGGCAATTTGCCAATCTTTATATTGTTTCCATGGTACACACTGATCCAAATTGAGTGTGATGAAAGAGAAATCATATCCTTAAGGAAGAAACATAAAGTAAAAGAGATAGCAAGATCAGTCAATAAGATATCAGTTATTTTTCTAAATTAAAGGCAATAGTTCAAACTCCACAGTTCTTTCTCTGGATACTGATGGCATTCTCCATTGCAGAGAGCCCCAAATTGTCCCTGAATGTTGCATGATGGAATGAGCAAGTCCATCAAGGTTGATCATCGCCCCATGTTGCTGTTAGGGTGTACAGTGTTTTTTCTGGTTCTGCTCATCTCACTCAGTATCAGTTCATGCAAATCCCTCCAGGCTTCCCTGAATTCCCATCCCTCCTGGTATCTAATAGAACAATAGTGTTCCATGACATACATATACCACAGTTTGCTAAGCCATTCCTCAATTGAAAGACATTTACTTGATTTCCAATTCTTTGCCACCACAAACAGGGCTGCTATGATTATTTTTGTACAAGTGATGTTTTACTCCTTTTGCATCATCTTTTCAGGGTATAGGCTGAATCAAATTGCTGGATTAAAGGGTATGCATATTTTTGTTGCCCTTTGTGCATAGTTCCAGACTGCTCTCCAGAAAGGTTGGATGAGTTCACAGCTCCACCAACAATGTATTAGTGTGGGGACATAATATTAAATTAATATTTGCTAACTGATTAATAGGTTGATATACCCCAACTGAGATAAAAAAAAAAGCCATTGTACTTAGCTTTCATAATTGAGGACTCCACTACCCTGCCTTTCAGGCACCTACACCTTCATATCACCTCAGTATCTGGGAGTATAGAAAATGCCTCCAAGTTCTCACTCGGAGAAAAAAAAGGAATATTTGGTCAGGTCTCTGGATCTGTATTATGATGACTTGGTTCTTAGGACCTAGATGAAAACTTCCCAGGATGGGAGAGCAGAAAATCAGAATTGAGATTTGAGAAAATGGATGGCTTCATCTTATACTATATTTATTGGCAAAGATGATCAAAAAATGGCATCATTAAAGTTGGATGGGATGTGGAAAGATAGGCACACTAATTTATTATTGGTGGAGCTGTGAAATAATGTGACCATTTAGGGAAACAATTTGGAATTGTGCTGGTAAATAACTAAACTATTCATTTTCTTTGAACCAGACTTACTGGGCTTTTACTCCAATGGAGCCATCAATAAGAAGATAATCCCAAAGACACTAAAATACTTGTACTATGTTTGTGATAGCAAAGAATTGGAAACAAAGTAGATTCCCATTGTTTGGGGAATGGCTAAACAAACTGGTACATGAATGTAATGGAATATCACTGTGCTATCAGAACTGATGTGTGTGATAGAGATCCAAAGTAACTGGAATGATCTTCATGAACTGATGTAAAGTAAAATCAGCAACCCTAGAAAACAATATACACAAGTAACTACAATAATATAAATGAAAAGAACAACCACACAAACAAAATCAAAAGTAAATATGACAAAAATAAGCATGACTCAAAGAGAAATAAGAAGATTCCCCTAGTCCATCCCTTTATGTGTGGGGGAGGTCCACAGGCATCACAGGCAAAGGTTTTAAACTTTTTCAATGTATTGATCAATTGTGCCGAATTTTTTTTTCTTTAAGAATATTTGTTACAAAAGATGATTGGGGAAAGGGGGAGGGGAAGGGAAGAAATATTAGAAATAACTATGATGACATAAAAAAGAAAAAATTATTACAGAAAATATCAAGTACAAATACTTCAACTATTTATCTTTAGCACACTTATCGAAGTTGTTCATTTCAAAGAAAATCGATGACATTAAGGGGTGATAGATGTATTAATACAACAATTGAATTTGAGGTAGCATTGCATAGTCATCATCTTCCCTCTTCCAGAGTCACTGAAATCCAGTACCAGTAGCCCCAATGACTGGGGCTGCGGTAGATGACCTTAGGATCTTTGATGTTTGACCACCTTTAAGCATTCCATAGCACCTACTGAAGTCACCTTCATGGCTGCCGGAACAAATTGGAAAGTCTTCACGTGCTTGGGTAGTCACCCCTCTTAATTCACCAATGGGTTTGAGGTCTGACAGCTCCCCTCAATCTTGTCTAGTTTATCTGCTGAGCTGACTTTTCTGTCCACAGCACATGCTACAGCTTCTTGCAATGACAGGTAAGAGTTGAATATCAGGTGGTCACCAGAGGTGGTTGATGAGCAGTCCTGAAAAGGGCTCAGCAGCCCTCACAACAGAGCATCCCTTACATCTCATTTGTTGAAGTACAGCCTCAATTGTCTTCTAATTTGTCATATATTTGTCTTTATGTTGAAATACCTTTGTCTTTTTAAAAAAGGAAGAACCCCAACTATAAACATTGTTTGTTTTGGGGTATTGATTTAATTCATTTAATTTAATGCAATGGGGCATGAGTTTGTTTTAGACTGGTGAGAGCTGACAGTGAGATTCCAATGTGTTCTCCATTTTCCTTGGGTCTCCAAATCAAAGAGGAAATAATAGAGCTCTAGCTTATAAGGAGCCTTTTAAAAGGTTAATAATTGATAAATTGATTGCTGTTGACCTGACCCATAAGTTCATCTCTGTAGAGAGCTCCCAGGGAAGCACTTCTCCTAAGGCAGATTGGATGGTTTTCTGAGAGTCTTGAGAGTTTCTTAGGGCACCAAGAGGGGAAGATCATACTTGCACTGGGTCACACCTACCAATCACACAGCCAATCAGGGATGGGATGTTAACTCATATGGTCCTGACCTGGAGGCCAACTCTTTTATTCATGAGGCCAAGTTTCTCAGAAAATAATAATAATGCACTTATTTATCAAAGCCCAAGAATATTCAAGGAAAGACATATTAGATCCTGTATTTTCTTTCCATAAATCATGGGTTAAGAAATTTTGGCAATTATTTTTACATCTACATTAATCATTTTATAACTAGAATTACTCTTTTACTTATAAATAGGAGGCTAATTTCTAAATAGCTCTTCATGTTAGAAAAATTAAGTCATATTGGAAAAAATTTCTGAAGCAGATACTTCAGAAATGTCACACTTCTAAAATTAGAGTATTATTTTGATTGATAATATATTAATTTTGCATATGAAATAATTGACCTTAAAACTTTGAAATGAATTATTTGTACTTTATTTGTTAATATGTTTATCTGAATCAGAAGAAATTAAGTTGGGGTGGCTAGGTGGCATAGTGGATAAAGCACCAGCCCTGGAGTCAAGAGTACCTGGTTTCAAATCCGGTCTCAGACACTTAATAATTACCTAACTGTGTGGCCTTGGGCAAGCCACTTAACCCCATTTGCCTTGCAAAAACAAAGAAGAAGAAGAAATTAAGTTTAACAATCTGTACTTGACTATTGCCATCTCTCCATCTTGAAAAGTGATTGACAATCATAAAGTGAGGCTACATTTGAATAAAATACTAATCACTGAAATGAAACTTTATTTTGATTTTATTTTGTTTATTAGTTAAAAAATAGAAAAAGTTGCCTAGTTAAAAAAATAGAAAAATCAACAGAACATACTGGTCAAAGAGAGTCAGAACAAAAATCATGTTTAGTAACTCAATGTTTGATAAATTGAAAAATACAAATCACCTCAGAAAACCCAACTTCTTATTAGAAAAACATTGCTGGGACAATTTGAAAAACAGTCAGGAAATTAGACCAATACTTTACACCAAATTTCATAACATTCAAAGTGAATAGAAAACCTTAATATTAATGATCAGATTATTTTTAAATTTATGAGATACAGATCATATACTTTTTACAACTAGGGGAGAAGATATATTTTTAATCAAAGAAGAGATAAAGGCATTAAGAAATAAAATAGATAACTGATTATATGTAACTGAAAACCTTCACACAAAATTAATGTGTCTAGGACAAGAAAGGAAGTAGTTGAATGGCAAAAAAATAATCTCTGATAAAAGATTTTCACACTTTATGTGTATCTATATATTTATATATCTACATATAAAAGACTTGTGATCTTTCTCTAATAAGTAGTCAAAAGAAAAAAAATGTTTTTAGAAAAAGGAATTGCAAAAGATTCACGACTACATGAAAGAATGCTCCAAATCATTAATAATGAAAGAATTAAAAAACAAAACCACCATAGTTTTAACTTATACCTTATAAATTGATAAAGATGACAAAATTCGGTAATAGTCAATATTGGAGAGATTATAGAATATTATCAATGGAACTATGAAATGATACAGTCAATGTGGAAAGCAATTTAGAATTATATAAACACTGTCTAAAATGTCCATATCCTTTAAATCAGAAACTGCAATACTGGCTCATACCCCAAAGAAGATATCAATAAGAAAGTCCCATATACAACAAAATACTTATAGTAGCTCTTTTTGTGATAGCAAAAAGTTGAAAACAAATGAGATGCCCATCAATTGTAGAATGGCTAAGCAAATTATGGTAAATGAATATAATAGAAAAATGCTGTGCTGTAGAATACAATGTATGTTCTGAGTGGAGAGAAACCTACAATACACAGTGAAGTCAGCAGAGCCAAGAAAATAATATACATAGAAACTACATATAAATGGAAAGAGTAAAGACACACCAAAACTAATGTGAATCTTAACAAAATTACAAAGATCAAGCATGACTCAAATGAAGAGATATGAGAATACACCCCCCGAACACATTCTTTCATGAACTGAGCAGACCACAGATATTACATATTAAATGTTTTTACATTTTTTCAATATAACTATCAATTATGCTAATTTTTTCCCCTCTTAAAAATACTCTTTTGTTTTTTTGGAATAGCTCTCCAGGAGGGGTACAAAGGGATATTTTGCAAAACTATAATGGAGTAAGAAACAGAAAACAACAGTAAAAATCTTTTTAAAAAAGTCAGTCAGTAGACATGATTAGCTCAAAGCAAAGGCATTTACTGAGATGGCATCATAAGAACAATAGCGACCAAACATTCCCCCCATAAACCTGGAATGAACTCTTCCATGACTACACAGAGTCAGTGGGAAGCATGATAACACATGTAGAATACAATGACAGAGAAATTCTCTTGCAAAAGACACATGACCAAAATGGCTCATATTTCACCAGTGATATAGGGCTCCAATATCCATAAACTTCTTTTATTTAAACTTTATTTAAGCAATGGGGTTAAAGGACTTGCCCAAGGTATTACAGATAGATAATTAGTAAATGTCTGAGACCAAATTTGAATTCAGGTCCTCCTGATTCCAGGGCTGGTATTCTATCTGCTGTGCCACCTACCATCCCCATCAATACACTTCTTATGGCATCCTCATAATGTTTTGCCTGGGTACCATATCTTTCCTGATTATGCCTTTCAACTTGGTTGCCTGAATATGTCTTCTCTACAATTCCAGCCCCCACAACCACAGCTATCTATTTTCTTAATTCACAGAAGTCACTTTTCAAAACTGCCCTGGTTTCCTAAAGAATATATATCTTGCTTTTTAAAAGTTCATTAGTAGTATGGCCAATCTTCTGTCAGATAATGGCTAGCTGCTTTCTAATTTCATCACTTTTTATCTGAGAGCTTCATATCTGATAAAGGAATAATAGAATATAAGCAAGTTTTGTTTTTATCTTTTAGGATTTTAGCACCTCATTGTTTCTCTAATCTGCCTCTTATCCTCTTAATTTCATAAAACAGACTGGGGTATCCAATTTATCATGAATTCTAATCAACTCCTTACCTTCTCCCCCACTATAAATAGCTTAATAATGAAATATTATAATATTTATATTTCACAGTTGTTTCCTATACTGAAGTGAATTTAGAACTAAAATTTGAGTCCACGGTATTTAGAAAGTTAAGAGTTTAATGCAGAAATCATTATTTTTCTAATTAAGCAATTTGGCCTTTTTGAAAAAATCATGTACTAAAATATTACTAAGTGCTATCTTTGAAGATCATAAATGCCTTGAACCTCCAGTTTGAGATGTTCAATAGACAGTTGGAGATTCAAGACTGGAAATTAGCAAAGAAGCTTGGGCTAGGTAAGTAGATGTGGAAATCATTAATATGGGGATGAGGTAGCTAGGTGGCACAATAGATTGAGCAATAGACCTGGAGTCAAGAAGATTTGTGTTTTTAAGTTCAAATTGGGTCTTATACACTTACTAACTGTGGGGCCTAGACAAGTCAATTTATTCTTTCTGCCTCAGTTTCCTCATCTGTAAAATGAGATGAAGAAGAAAATGGCAAACTACACCAGTAGCTTTGCCAAGAAAACTCCAAATGGGGTCACAAAGAGTGTTTTTTTTCCTGATCAAGTACTTAGTTCCTTTTCCTCTCTTCTTTCTTCAATTGAACAAAATCTTTTTTAAAAAGTAAAACTAACACATGAGTATGCATAGTCAAATAAAACAAATATACATTGGCTGTGTGATCCTAGACAAGACTAATTATCTCTCAGTTAATTCTAAGACCCTAAATTTGCAGAGAAAATTTGTATTGACAGAGGAAGCATTCTTGGGAAGTCTCTATCCTAATGAGATCATAGGTCTGATAATAAAAATATTATTCCAATCACTTTTCTTTTTTCCTTTGAAACCCACATATTGTTTTAAAATAACCTCCCTGGGAGGTAAATCTCTAGGCCCTCATCTTCAAAATGTGTTTCTTCTCAGACACTATTAGGATACTTTATTTTTTTTAATTCCATTTGATTCTTTCAATTAGCTTTGGAAATGCCTAGCTGGATGTTTATCCCATGAAATTTTATAAGCCCACATTTGGTAGATGTGGATGTCAATATCTCTGTGCCTTAATAGACAGTCTCCTGAACTTCTCTGCTTTCCTACCCTCCTAGTCAACCAAAAAATTATTTGGTGACCATTTGGTTATGAATCTCTTTACTTAACCAGGCTACCTAGCCAAGCTTCCCCTCTACAATATTCTCAACAAAGGATCATCCAGCCTTCTCTTGATTTTTTCTAGTGATTGAGAACCCACCGTCTTCTTAACGTGCTCTACTTTTTGGATAGTTTTCATTGTTAGAACATGTTTCCCTCAGTCCTAACTACCTATTTGTCTCATCTTCCACCTCTCATCTGTCTTTGAATGATGCCCTTAACACTGTGCTGCTCCCTCCAAAGACTTACCAAAAAGGTAAGGAGGCCCTTCCAAAGCTTTTGATTCACTGGAATAGTTTTCAGGAAACCAAGATAGGATTTAAATGGAAGATGAAGATATATATTTGTATGAGAAATCTAAGAGCCTAAAATTGGAAAAATGGTAAAGAGTATTGAAGTAAAAATCAGGAGAGGGAGGGAGGAAGGAGAATAGAAGTTATATTGTTGTGTGTGGGGAGGTGTTTTAGAACTGAGGTCAGTAAACTAAGGCCTAAAGACCAAATATTGCCCACACCTATTTTTCTATAGCCCATAAACTAAGAATGGTTTTTACAAATAAAGTTGTAGTTTAAAATGTAAAGGATCATTCATAGCAATCTGCAAACCATAAAAAACCTTCCTGAATTTGATCCTGAAGTCATACTTGACCCCCCACCCCAATGTAGAACAACCAACAAAGAGAGGTTATGAACAATATTTTCCTTTAGAAATCTTTTTTTTATTTAGTATTTTATTTTTTCTTGGTTATATATAAAAATACTTTTTAACAGTGGCTTTTAAAACTTTGAGTTCCAAATTCTCTCCTTCCCACCCCACTCCCCTACCCTCTCATTGATACAGGTTATAAATGTGCAGTCATACAAAACATTTTCATAATAGTCATGTTGTGAAAGAAAACATAGATCCCATTCCCCCCAAAAAAAGAAACATCAAGGAAAACAGTATGCTTTAATCTGAATTCAGATACCAACCATTGTTTCTCTGGAAATGGATGGCATTTTTTATCTTAAGTCTTTAAGAGCTTGGACCACTTTATTGAAGAAAACTAAGTCATTCACAGGTGATCATCCTATAATATTGCTGTTACTTTGTACACAGCACATTTTATTTTTTTTATTTTTTACTTTTAGGTTGTTTTTTTTTTTGCAAGGCAATGGGGTTAAGTAGCTTGCCCAAGGCCACACAGCTAGGCAATTATTAAGTGTCTGAGGCTGGATTTGAACTCAAGTACTCCTGACTCCAGGGCCGGTGCTCTATCCATTGTGCCACCTAGCTGCCTCCCCACAGCACATTTTACTTTGCATCAGTTCATGTAAGTCTTTCCAGGTTTGACTAAGAACATCCTGCTCATCATTTCTTAGATCAGACTAGCAAACCATCATAATCATATACCACTATTTGTTCGGTCATTCCCCAACTGATGGCATCCCTTCAATTTCCAATTTCTTAGTACCAGAAAAAGAGCTGTTGTAAATAATCTTGTACATGTAGAGACTTTTCCTTTTTTCCACCATTTTTTGGAACACAGACTAGTAGTGACTAGGTCTGTTTTGCTAGGTCAAAGGGGGCATGGTTTTATAGCCCTTTGGACACAATTCCAAATTGCTCTACAGAATGGTTGAGCAACAGTGCATTAATTTCTCATTTTCCCTACATCCCTTCCAACTTTATATTTTTTTCTTTTCTGCCCTATTATATCTATATATTATATCTAGTAAATCAGAAATTTTAAATTTTCATTTCTTCCATCTATGGTGAATTAGAACTTTTTTTAAGGTTTTTTTTTTTTTTTTTTTTTTGCAAGGCAATGGGGCTAAGTGGCTTGCCCAAGCACACACAGCTAGGTAATTATTAAGTGTCTGAGGCAAGGTTTGAACTCAGGTACTCCTGACTCCAGGGCCTGTGCTCTATCTACTGCGCCACCTAGCCGCCCCTTACATAGAACTTTTAAAAAAAAATATGTATATTAGCATTGATAACCTCATCTGAAAAGTGTTTATATCTTTTGAACATTTATCAGTTGAGGAATGGCTCTTATTTCCATATGACTCATAAATTTGACTCAGCTCTCTATTTTCAATAAATGAGACCTTTATCAGAGAAACTTGATTCAAAAAAATTTTTTTCACAGTTACAATTTCTGACTATATTTCCCTCCATTTATAAAACCTAATTTATTCTATTCTCTCTCTCCTTTCATCCTGTTGCTCCTCAAAAATGTTTTGCCTCTGACTAGCTCCTGCCCCAATCTGCCTTCCCATCATCCCTCTCCCCTTTTCCTCATCCTTTCTGCCTGCTTTGCTATAGGGTTATATAGATTTCTATATACTGTTGAGGGTTTATGTTATTTCTTCTTTGAGTCAATTCTGATGAAAATAAGGCTTACTTAGTCTACCTTCACCTCTCTCCTCTTCTACTCCACTTGAATAATATTTTCCTAGCACAGATTATAAAACTTCCCTAGAGATCAGACATAATACATGTGCTATAGAGGAAAGCATTGGACAAGAAATCAAAAACCTCTGTGCTCCAAAATGTGCAGGGCAATGTGATTAAGTGACTTGCCCAAGGTCACATAACTAAGTAATTTTTTAAGTGTCTGAGGCTGGCTTTGAACTCAGGTCCTCCTGACTCCAGGGCCAGTGCTTTATCCACTGCACTACCTAACTGCCCCTTGACATGCATTTTTCAAGAGAAATGGTAGAGATGATTTGATTATGGTTCCAGAAGTGATTTTTTGCAGACTTTTAAAGTGTTATATAAATGTGAGTTATTAATAATTCACTTTACTTTATACTAACCCTACACAAATCAATGATATCCATAATTTGACTGATACCTAGTACATTTTATAGTGAGATGAGAGTTAGAAATGAAAGAAACCTTAGAAGCTCTCAAACTTTTTGTTCTCAGGACACCTCCAGTCTCATTTATGTGGGTTTTATCATTTGATATTTATCATGTTAAAACTCCATAAAATTTTAAAATGTTCAATTATTCATTAACGAATGGCAGTAATAAAAATGTTTATAAAAAGTCTAAGAAATATTTCACTGTCTTGCTGAAAACTTCACTCTCATGAGGTAAACAGTGATTGGAACTGATATTCTGGACTTAACTCTTACCAATTAAGGAAGAACAAACTGATTTTGTGGAAATGATAAGAACCTTAGAATACAGTCTCTATGTCATCTTGGAATTTGAAACAGAAAAGAAAGGGAATGCTAGGAAGTGTCAAATATGTAAGGTAGACTTGAAGAAATTGAATTTCAAAACAATTTAAAGAGAAATTATCACAATCTAGTTGTCAGAGATTCCTGACATGTATCCAGCTCCAGAAAGTTAAAAGGAACAATCAAAAAGTAAAATTTTGACCATAACACAATGAATACTTCCAAAGAAGAAATGGAGGATATAGCTACAGAAATCAATGTTGGGGGTGGGGGAGCAGCAGGCAACTAGGTGGTGCAATAGATAGAACACTGTCTCTGGAGTCAGGAGGATGTGAGTTCAAATTTGACCTCAGGCACTTAATAATTGCCTAGTTGTGTGACCTTGGGCAAGTCACTTAACCCCATTGCCTTAAATAAAAAAAAAATTTTAAAGAAATCAATGTGTCCATTAGAAGAAATACATACATATACAAATATGTATTTTGAGTAAGGGTAGAAATGAGAGTGATGTGATCAGAGAAAAATAACCTTGCCTCCTCAGCTTACCTTTTTTTTTTGACTCAATTTTTTTTGAATAGTAGGCCAGACAGAGAACTTGGATCTCCGACTCAAAGTCTGGGTTTAAATAATAAGAGAGTTCATCTTTACCTCCCTCTATGGGGCTTTTGTTAGTTGGACATAGCTATACTTTTTTTTAAATGTAAAAACTACAGTTTGTCCTTAACAGTTTGGGAAGGTTTTCTGGCCTGCCTTTTCCAGCAGATAGTTAAACCAAAAGAGTAACACCCTGTTGAGGCTATGTACTGAGAAATCATCAGGATATAAGGAGTGATTACGCAGCAAGGACAACACACCCATTAGGGAATAGAAGTCATAAAAGTAGAAATACAGAAACCATCAGATGAGAGATCCAGGAAGGGTTTGAGGTAGAAGAGGGGAGTAGTAAAAGTTGGTGGTACTGAGGTAACTGCATAGGAACCAGTCATCTTCCCAAGGTATGTATAGATTCATTAACATTTCCCACTTCCAATAATACATTTGAGCCCAGACTTCCAGAAGGAACCTAGAAATTGTTGCCAAAGATTACAAATAGTGTTGGTGAAGAAAATGAAGGCCACAAGCGCAAAGACTGTGTTTTCCTCATTGATACCCAATGAACACAAAGGATGCAGAAGGGGGAAAAACCTATTTGGAAATCAAACAACTGATTAAGGGAATGGTGTGTGACCAAGGGATTTGGATTTCTGGACCATATCTGAAAATATAGCAATGGCATATTCCTTGTTGAAGATAGAACATACTGAACAATAGCTGGTAAGAATGTTTTTTCCTGGTCTCTTGAAAAATCTAATAAAAAGGGTTTTAAACTGGAAGGAATAGAGAAGGGAGAAGACTATATATGTATCTCAAACTCAGTTCTAAAGAAAATAGTTACAATGAAGAAATATTAGCAATTGAATCAACCAGATTTTCCAGGAAACAAATTTTATCTTAGATTAAATTTAGAAAAGCATAGATTCCCAGAATGAGGAGGTGCATTATTCTTTTGTGTTGAAGATCATAATTGACCAGGCCAGTCTGCCACTGCCTAAACACATAGAAGATCTGTCAGGTAACAAAAAAGAGATTTATTTAGCCATAGGAAGGGAGAGATATTAATCAAGGATCCAACATCTGAGCAGAACTGACTATGGTGAGCCATTGGACAAATATCAGGGAACAGCATGTGGAATTTTTTTGTACTCTGCTGAGGCAATTAAATTTCAAAGACATTTCCAGTGCCCTTTAAAGAAAAACTCAAATACCCTAGATTTGGGAGGCAGGGCAAAATAAAAGGAAAAAATACATCCTGACTCCTCAACACAACTGCTCCACTTCTCCTAACAAAGAGAGGGCATGGGAATGAGTCTGTTGTATTGGGATGCTCTCAAGAGAGGAATGGTTGCACTGGGAGCAGGAAGAAGGGAGAGGATGAATGGGAAAATTATCTCACATAAGAGACACGCAAAGAATTTTTGCAATAGAAGGGAATAATTGAGGGGAGCAGAAAATGCTTAAATCTTATTCTCATCTGAAACAGTTCAAGGAGAAAATTTATATAAACACACTCAGGTATAAAAATTCAACTTATTCAACAAATAAGAGGACACGGGTTTCTAAGGGAGGGGAGGTGATAAAAGAGAATGTAGGTTAAGGGAAGCAGAGGTCAGAAGCAAAACAGACTTTTGAGGGGGGAAACAAGGTAAAAAGAGAATAAAAGAGGATATAATGGAATAATATAGATATTAATTATAACTGTGATGGTGAATGGGATTAATTCATCCACAAAACTGAAGAAAATAGTAGAACAGATTAGAAACAGGAATCCAATAATAAGTTGGTTACAAGAAACATACTTTAAACAGACACACTAAGTTAAAATGAGAGACTGGAGCAGTATATATTCTGCTAAAGTGAAAAACTGGTAATAATTATGATAGACAAATAAAAAAGCAAAATATTTATTTATAAAAGAAATATTCAGAGATACTACACTTTGTAAAAAGGTATTAAAGATAATGCGTTAATGTTAATAATGAACATATATATGTACCAAATGATATAGAACCCAAATTATTGAAGGAAAATTGAGTTACAAGAGGAAATTGCCAATAAAACTACACTAGTATGAGACCTCAATTTACTTCTCTCAAGACTAGATAAATCTAATCATAAACAAAAAAAATTAAGGAGATGCATCAAACTTTAGAAAAATTAGATATACTTGTCCTCTGGAAACTACTAAATGGCCATAGAAAAGAATATAACTATTTTTTAGCTGTACATGGGGCAAAAATGTGTACATGCACAAAAATTGACCATGTTTTAGGACATTAAAAAAACCTCACAACTAAGTTCAGAT